>NW_008751819.1:239424-242964 GCF_000715545.1 Opisthorchis viverrini
TAGGCCCCATAGAGTATTTGGAAGTCCATGCGAGTAATACGGGAGAAGGTACGTCGGATCATCCGTAAAACGGCGAATGCCTTTTGGGCCGATTTCTCATGGTGTAGTGCGAAGGACAAGTTTGAGGAGACCCAGATGCCTAAATCTTTTTTGGCATCTATCCTCATGATGTTTTCTGGTCTCTTTTCACCATGCATAACAAAGGCATTCGCTGAATCCCCTCCAAACGACACATGGACGCACTTTTCATCATTCAGAGGAAGGTGCCAGTCCAACGACCATTGCTTGGCAGCGTCTACATCCATTTGGAGGGCGCTGGCATTGGAACTCCAGGATTTCAAGTCGTCCTTGAAATCCTGGAGTATTCCTCATATTTTATATGTTGGCAAAAATGAAAGGATGATGCTGTGTGTGGTGTCAGACAGAAGGTATTCATGGCAAGAGCACGTACGTCTAGAAAAATATCAACAAATAAAGACAATCTACGTAGCGAGTGCAAATCTATAAGCATAATTAATACATGGTGGTGCTGAACACCAGTGCAGTGGGCTAGTGATGGAACCATAATTTTCAACGGTCGGCTGCGGTCGGAAAACCGATATAATAATTGTGAATAAAGTTGGGCGTAGCTTGGATGTCCGTGGGCATAGGCATTCCATAAGCGCGTACTGAAATGAAACCACTATGAACGAGAAGAAATTTCTCAGTAACGGAGGTATAAACCACCAGAGAAGGAACTTACTGGAACGCTAAGACGTATGAGAATGCTGAAAAACAATGAAAACAATACTTTGTGGGCGTCTGGAAAACAGAACGGGAATTAATGAGACTCTCAGGTGGGCAGAGACGCTTAGGTGGGACATGTTGAAGCCCGGATAAGCTGCGGCTATAGTTTTTCGATGAGCCTTCCACATTCTGCATTCCATCATATTCTCTTCACTCTTCAGCCGTGGAAGTCAGGTAAAACTTCCATGTTCCAACAGACTTGAAGAAAATAGGAGTATAAATTATTTAGACACGTATTGAGCCATGCTAATGAATGAATGATGAAAAAACGCAACCGTTCTAGGAGCTTCGTTCTGAGGTTGTAGACACACGTTTTGTGATTGCCAATTGCCGGCATAGTTTTGGCTTCCTAATGATGCTGAATGGGCAGAAATGGTAATCCGGTTTATTGAATTTCATACTTACGGCGTTGTAAGATATAATGGGACCAGTGACGGCAGGCGTCAATATCTGGTGGGAGGATGGACGGAAAACACTTTATCATAAATCAGAGAGCTATGAGCCAGAGATGGAGTTTTGTGAATTCCATTTGGTATATGGAGTTATAAGGGACTGTCGTTAACAACCTCGACTTAAGATACCAACCGTGCACGGTTATCGTTGACCAGTGGACAGTGGGCCAAAAACGCCTAAGACTCTTTGACAGTCCGAGGGTACCTCAAGTGAATTTTGAAAAATGAAGTTGCCAACCGCCTTTCCCACGCAACCAGCAACGAGAAGGTAAGCTAGCTCAGGTGAGCATAGTCGTGAGTTAAAATACATGTCCGGAGGAATTTAGGTCACGTAAGACGGGACCGATCAAATATATCGGTTGGTGGTATCCTACGTGTGTGTAAGGCGAATGAACTTGCGGCTGGTTGGCATATGGCTGATAACTTCGCACCGGCTCCAGCTTCGCCACATAATTAACTAATCGCTTGCGTTAAATGGGGAGATCCAGAGAAACAATCAAAACCCATGGAGAGGCGCGCATTCTTTAAGGATCCAAGGCTGGACACAATCGGATCTGTGGAACGCGTTCGGGTCGTAATGTGGCAGTTGTTTTCTACAGCCTGCACAGAGAAGGGTACGGAGCTGGTGGAATCAGTGGGGTAGAAAAGTGAGAGTGAAGTATGCAGGGGGAAACGTTGGAGTAACTTAAGCGTGGAGTGAAAATGCTTACGATTCTGTACATCAAGAATACTGCATTCCTCAGAAGCCGTCTGTGTTTCCTGACATCTGAGGCTATCAAAGTGAGCTTTGCGGGTTTCGTCTTTTCTTGTAACCGTAGAGAGCTAAGCAGCAGTCTTAAAGCGTTCTATCCCTTCGCCGGAATTCGGATGCTGCGGTTTTCTTCATCAGCTAGGTGCCTATAAGCTGTCTGAAATGGATTGCCAGATAGGCCACACAAAAACGTCACTCTGTATTCCGTGTTTATGAGCCCGAGTTTGGGTTTGGTTAGTGAGCATTTGGACGGTCAGGCTGCATGTGACAAAGGTGGAATATGGGTGGGGATATGGGGGTTCAAGGCCACAGGATTATGGTTGCCGTTTTGTGCTTCTGGTCGTCACTGCAGTGACCTCAACTCCGTGGAAAATGCAATCATTTGGTATGGTGGTTAACCGTAACACATGCCGTTGGAGGAAAACCCAAGTAAATGAAGGTTAACTGCTGATTAAGCATATGTGCTAATGACACAGCGGGATCACTTAGACCTTGCTCCGAGCGCATTGTTGCTTGGTTCATGGGTGATTGCCCAGCCGACTGATAAGCCGATTGATTGATTGCTTGCATGCTTGAATGATTGATTGATTGAGCGATTGATTGAATGGCCGACCGATACAGAGCGTCCAATTGTGAGGGCCATCCAGAAACGCGATACCCATGTAAGGCTGTGTCCGTGGTAGTGTATTGGGAAACAAAGCCAATATTATAATTATAGATCGCGGAATGAAATCATGAATGGGTAGAAATGTGGGGCCACAAGTTGGTGGATCAGTCGTTTCAGTGGCCAACCACCGCAAGTCGGAAGTGGATAGGTATGAAGACACGGATGAGTAGGCTGGAAGACAGACAATCCTTTGGCAGAGCGGATGTCGGAAGAGAGTAGACGGAATGATGGCAGGTGACCACTACCATTCACTTTAAGCAGTGATCATAGGACCAAAACACGTGGGTCGATGAAAGCGTCATGTATGCCTGTGCCAGGAGATTTTACTTGTCCCATTATAATAGTGCGTCCACCTCCGCGTTCGCACAAAGTGACATATCAGTTCATTCATTAACAAGTTGATGCAATCTCATGATATTCGTTTCCCAGATTCGGCCAGGGCTCATTGACTTCTTTCAAATAACAGGTGTTTTTCGATTAGAAACTTGTTCTTGATACAACAACACAAATTTGATTTCGAATGCGAGCACTGATGAAATATGACTCAAGAAGTGTTAAATGAAGTTAAAAGTGAATAGGAGATAATAGATTGCAAACGAAAAATTGTCGGTCGGACGGAGCAACTATTTGCACCAGATTAAGGCCCGCACCCGAACAAGTTCACGGATTCACGGATTGATACACAGGATCGAGGCTTTTGCCCAAGTATCCCGGGTTGGTTTTGTTCTTGTCGGTCAGTGGCTGTCGTTCACCTGAAAGGCACAAGTGAAAAAAGGGTGTAGCACTGCTCTTTATGTCCTCAGCGCGGGGCAGTATGCTTCCGAGCGCGAGGATTCGCATAAATAAATGTCTAATAGTGCTTTAAACTGGGTTCTAGAGGGAGC
>NW_008751819.1:246632-247852 GCF_000715545.1 Opisthorchis viverrini
CGGAGAACGACCCCCAGATTATCAGCCTGTTTTCCCTTAGGCGTCTGTCCACTAGAGACGCTGTGGCGGTTTTTATAGCCGCGTCAGAAAGTTGTATGACTTTCTTCGCAGCCTTGTGACCCGGTATGGACATCGCGAGGTATTGGTTCAGCAAGGAAAGTTCTTTATCGACTTTCGCCCAGGTCGCTGCATTCTTAGCGCCTGAGTCCTCCAATGCCTTCTAAAGACGCTCTAATTTCGCGTCGAGTATCCTGATTAAAGCGGAACACTGGCAGTGGTCTTTCGGTATCTGCACTGGGGATTGGGTACCGTTTCGGGGGACTGTTCTCTTCGCTGCGGTATGCATTGCACCCTTGACGTAGAGGCAGCTGGCACAGACAAATTGGTCAGGAGAGTTGGCTAATCGGCTTACCTGATCGTCCTGCAAACCCGTGCATTTGAAATGCCACCAGGCCTTGCAGGCGTGGCATTGCATACCGCGTTTGACGTTCGACGGGCAGCCATTCCGCCCACATCTATTGTGGTCTACCAATGGCTGCTGAGGGCGATCGGTATGAACTGACGTCATGTTTCGGACTAGATGTAAAATGGGTGTACGCAAAATATAAAGGGTTATCACTCAAATGTTTTGTTAGAGTAATAAAATTCAACGATTACTCGTGTGCACTCTGTGAACAGATTGAACAACGAAAAAAATTTCACGAATTTGCACGAGGGAAAAACGAAACCGATTTCGAACGTACCGCTCGTGTTTTGTGGTCAGTGATCGAGAAAATTAGAGATGGAAATGGCGGATGGAGGTTAATTCGTGTATGTAACTGGAAATATAAACTGGGATAATGGGATGGTATTTGGTGTAAGACCAACATGATAGGCATTATGTGGTAAAGATGGCACTAGGGAGTTTCACTGGACAACTACATCAGGCAACATATTCGTCGACCGAGGGACACCCCGATCAGCTACATCCACGCTACATCCCTCGCCATAATCTCAGCCGTACATGCCATCGGTTGTGATATCGACTTTTTGGATCACCAACCGATGATCATCTCTTATCGAGGGATCTGCTTTCCTCCAACCGCCAGGGCTGTTATTGGACTGGGACTTCCTAAGGTCACAGTCAGGGACTTGTGTTTGTTTGCCACTGTGGGCTCCCTGCGTACTTATGACACTTCTATGCGTGGCACATTGCGTTGAAGGTACATTTTTGCAATTAA
>NW_008751819.1:249746-253542 GCF_000715545.1 Opisthorchis viverrini
GTTGACTACGGCATGTGTAAATTATGCTTACTCATTTTATTAATAATGTTCATCTCTAGCTGGTGGGTGGTACACGATCAGGCATGGTCGTAATGTTACGGTCAGAATAGACGCATAAAAGATGCAATACGTAGGTAGCCGGGGTTGAGCGGGGCACTATCCGACGTAGATGCAGTCATGACTAAACTACCACAGTCCAAACGATTTGGACATCTAGCGAAGAGAAACTTACTTATTAGGATTTTATATCTTTTGGGGAACATACTAAGCTGGAGCGACAAAAGACCGTTGTAACAACAAAACAAGAGGGAGGGCAAAACTGAGGTATTCTGCATGGCACGTGATGAAAAACTGCGGATTGCAGAAAAGGACGAACCAGAACAACGTTTCTCTTTCGGGAGCGGCACCGTAGTGATTTGTCCGGTTAATTTGAACTCAAATAGGGAAACACTGCTAAGGCTCCGTGGTCTTGCGCAGTTGGGTTTACGGACAAAGTCACGTAAAGCGTTAATAGGGATGGTAGGGTGGGGGAGGTGTGTTGCGGATAAATAATGGCCGGATTCTCAGAGTAATGAGTCACTGGTGTCGCTGCGGAGAACGGGTAGTCTCAAATACCTCCAGGGAGGAGAATTTGTGCTAAGGCACCGGATCGAACGCGAACCGTAAAGAAAATGAATATGGGAAGCACGAGCTGGTGATGGTGAAGTCCGAAGGAAATGTTCTGTATATTGAAACGAACCCATCATAGAGACAGCTGGGGTAAACTGAGGGATATTGTTGCAGTAACGGTAAAGAAACTAGTAATTGTAATGACCGCCAACGAGTTTGAATGAAGTTTCTTTGAAGACGGCTGATAATTTTGTGGAAGAGCTGGCTTATTCACGGGAGCACACATTTTTGACCTGTATGGGAAGAAGAATTTAATGGTTGCATTAGTCGTCCCGCCGAACAAAGCCAAGGAGTTCGCCAAATCTAATTTGACCTGCAGCAATAGTGCTACGGAGCTCCTGTTTGGCTGTTATCCACTCTACCCGATCTGTGAACTACACTTGAACGGACCAAAAAAGTACTATCTGCGCCAGTACGTTGGAATTTTCTACCTGCGGATTCCTCTGACAAACCCAAAACACCCGCTGCTCACGAAACTGCACACCCCAGCCCAACTGCCTCAGTCACAACTTCCGTTACGGGGCTGTCCGAAAACCGAAGTATCTCAGTGTAGTGACGGTGCGGCAGTGCCACACCCAGTTTGACAGCATACCCGCAACTGTTCACGTCCCATCTTGACTGCGGCCTCACCTGCAACCACGAGCAAAGTATTCGGTTGGCCACAGCCGCCTCCGGGAGCCGTTCATTCCAACCTGCTAAACCTTCCGTTGGATCTAAAAATTTCGGTGACTTGTTATGCCTTCCCTACTAAGCACGAAGCGTTTTGTTTAAGTGAGCGAAATTTCAAGGTCACAGACCATCGCCGATTTGCATCATGTCACCGATTTACGTGACTTAAAAGCATCTGAAGAATGTCTCACGCAAATCTCACCCTGGAAGACCGGTTGTTGAGGATTGTTTGCTTCATACTCAGCTTTGACAAGTGCGATTATACTGGTAAAGTATATTTTGTTCGTCAAACCTGGTCTCAACATTTTCCAGTGGATCTCAACTTTCATTAACTACATCATCGTGAGACAGCAGCATGAACTGTGCAGTGGCAACGTGAGGGCCATCTCTGTTGATGACCACCTTCCCAGATATGCATAACTAGCCTATGAATAGCACGGCGTCACGAGATGGCTGCAGGCGTCATTCCTGTTATGAATATGACGCTCTATAGGCGTTGACCGCCGTAAAGCGCAACGGCAACCGCTGTCACTCACCACGACTACTTATCGTAACTGCTGAGCCATTGTCTGTGTGCGATGCTGATTATGCGGCCCCACCTATGCACGGCAGCCTAATCTAATCACCAACGACAGACCCTTAGGCTCATAACTCTACGCGTTGTCACTCATCTCGAATACTGCTAGGCCTGCACCCATGTGCGACGCTGATAATGAGACCTAACCACAGTAACAGAATTCGTACCCATAACCATACGCGATGTCGCTTATCTTTGCTACCTATAGGAAACACCGGGCCTGTATCCATGCGGGCCAGTGAAAATAAGGCCTCACTTTACAAATGACGTACGTTATGGGGCCGTCCAGAAACCGATGGCATGGCACTTCTATATCAAGTTTGATAGCGCACCCACAACTATGCCCTTACTTCACTTGGCTGTACCCTATCGCTTACTTGTCCCATTACCTGAAACTATAAAAAATCACCCTTTATTCTGGCTATATTCTTATGATCATGCCCGACAGTATGCCACCCACTTGTTTTCGTTTTCGAGCTCCACATATTTCCTTAACTTGTCCGCCTCCTCTGCTCCTACCAAACCATCACTCCATGAACCCAAATATCCATTGATATAGATGAAAAGATGCTACACAACTCACAACACGTGATGTAACGCCTCCAAGGCAACTGGTTTTGCAAAGCTCCACGCTTTTCTTTGGGCTATAACGGCTCCGTTCTGAGGCCCGCTCATCTTACAAACACGCAGCAATACCAGGTATCTCTGATCTCATGTCTCTGCAAGCTCTGAGCTATCTTAGTTGCGCACAATCTAGTCAGTGCATTTCCTCATATTCCCACATGTCCTCATGAGTTTGAATCGACCGCATACCTATTATCTGCACGTAAATATCAATTACCGTTTTTTTGAAATCGGGTAGTGTTGCCTCATTGAAGTAGTTAGGAAGGGAGGCATTTCAACTCAAATAAGTGCGTCCTAGCAGCACTGTGGACACTTTTTCATATTTTGAGTCCCCAAAATAGACACGGTCATATTATTACCTCGCTTGAATAAAGCAATAAACTACTGTGAACAGCCGATAGACCCAAGAATATCCCAACTACCAGCCAATCTTAAACGGTTCATCCAAGATTTTCATGTTCGGGCTGTCCATTGACCCAAGTACGGCGTCGCGATGACGCTACCGCGACTACCATACCCAGTCTGATGGCTTTCCCGTAGTTCACTTTGTCTGATATTTCCAAGGCGAGCGTATTACCAGCAAGACCGTTTCACTCCGTTTAATTCGTGCAAGGACTTAAAAGCGGTGATCATCTTATTGTGTCGCCTGCTTGATCAGCCCACAAACCCAACAATTTAACCAATGGTACTATTGGTGGCTCACTATAACGGTGAACATCAAACCTCGCCTTAGGCCAGATATAACGTTTGCTGACAACAATAAAAAAACGAAAAAATTACTAGCTGTTGCGAATTCTTTGGCTTTGGAGATACTTTTGAAGCAATCATAGAAGAATTTTTCATATCCAGGTCGCGAATTTCCGCTTCAGTTTGAGTTTGCGCGGACATACTGGGCGTATTGCCTAGGTCATTTTGATATTACTTCCAAATCCAGTGCGTAAGAAAACACGCGAAGAACCGGCTTTTCCAAAAAATTTTCCACAGATTTTAGCGACAACGCTCCAAACCATCAGCAGCCATTAAATTACAAATTCCGCGAGCACAGTGGACTCTGATTTCGTTTAAACCACTTCTTACAGAACTGCGGCTGCTTCGGGAAATCCTAAGAGCCCGGATGATTGCCATCAATGCTAAGACATTTGGTTAAAGTTTTCCTTTTTAAGAGAAATTTTGGGTATGCGTCTAGGGCGTTGCCGTTTCATCTGGTGTTTTTCCTATAAGAACAAAAGAGCCCTTGATACTTTTCTTACCTACATA
>NW_008751819.1:255211-269032 GCF_000715545.1 Opisthorchis viverrini
ATTATGTCTTTGTTTTAGTTTGTGTTACTTAGAGCTTAGCGAAACCAGGCACCAAAGAGTAAACGAAGCTCACAGGTTTATACAAGAATGGAATTCAGCCTTGAAATTGCCCCGGTTGTCATTCAGCTGACAACGGCACGAAATACAAACAAAGTTTAAGTGTCATTTCATCCGATCTGAAAACGCACGGGAGGCCTGAAGACCCTCCACGAGTCTTATGGCTAACGTCGATATGCAAGGCTGTTGCCACCTTCGTCTTAGCTAGAGTTGCACCACACCTACCCCCCCTCCCATCGCCCAGGCATGACGCACACGCTCGTCCATCTTGCTCCCGGAAGTGATCACGTTCATACAAATTATAAATACTTCATTATTTCTAGGATACCATCGCGCCCGAATAGAGCCTGTTGACCAGTTTTGCCATGTTGTTTGGTGCTGACTGCAGTGACTCAGTGGCTGGCGCACCATACTCTTAGCTTTCTGTCTAGTTCATGTAGTACCTTTAAGCCAAACTATATTTCCTATAAATTATCTTGACTGTTCTCTCTTAACCAACCACTATTAGCCTGCTGGCGCTCTTCACAATAACCTTCTCCATGTGCACAAAAAGACCCTCTGAAAGAATTGTTTAGCTGAGCTAAAAACTACTATCGCCTCCTACCCAACTCATCCTGTCGTCGCCCATACCACACAGTCCAGCTGCTAGCCTACCTGGTCGCTACCCTGGCGGTTGGGTACTTACCTTCCAGGAATTGCTCAACTATTTCCGTCTTGTGCCTTACGCCTTCTGGTCGACTGGAGCTAAGTTCAATCAACAGGAGTAATTTTTACCACCACCGATAGTCTCTTGTATTGCCATGTGAATGTACCGCACGCTCGTTGAGCAGAGGCACACTAATAAAGGTTTGTCTTGCCCCCATACCACCTCATCAACCCCGGCGAACCCTTGGTTGCTAGAGTAGCCAACAAAAATTCAATTTTTATAGGTTTATTCAGCTTAGTGACATTCCCTTTTAGATCGTTTTTTATACTGGACACCATTTTAGCAGATACCGCTGATGCTCACCAGGCGCTACCGATTTCACCCCATCCCCTTCTTATTACCCCTCCTCAAAAAAACTCAAACGCCGGCAATAGCTACTCCAAACTTCTCGAATGGCCACCATTCACTCATGTTGACCGGTCAACTGTTTGCACCCACATAGTCCTCTAATAAAACTGGAATTACCCTTTGCTCTATATTGGTCAGTCCCTACCTATGTCAGTCTCGTCTAATGCAAATCCAGGCGCCATGGAAGTGAGCATCTGCAGTCCGATTTCCGAAACGACGTCCGTTGCGGGACTGTGCAGAAACCAAAGCCTGTCCGTGCGGTGATAGCATGGCACTCCCGCAAATATTTTCTTCCCAATCTCGACTGTCCTTTCTAACCCACCTAGACCTTCACTTGCAACTGCGACCAAATCGTATACCTAGCCTCAACCGCTAATGGTATTTTTGCGGAAGTCAAACTGACGATAAAAACTCTCCATGTGGATTTTGATTTAGCCATAGGCAAGCGAAAGCAATTAAAAGGTATGGTAGCTTAGAATGGAGCATAGAATTCCAGACAAAGATGTTGCCGTAACGGTTAAATGGACGATCAAACGGTATACTCCGTTAACTAGTGGTAAGATTTTGGTGTTGCTGACGCCTCGAATAAGCTATGGCTTGTGCAAGAGAACACTGTGAGATAACAAGTGGAACGCAAGGGCAACCGTTTCGGTCAAACAGTTGTGGAATTTAAGACAATCATTGCGTGAGCATCTCAGTACATTCTCCCTCCAAAACCAAATTGTTGTGCGAATCCGTGTATTTCGCTAATTTCGTGCAATTTGGGTTCAATTGGGAACTGCGCCTACCTAATCAGTCTCAAGAAGGACAAACAGATCGTGGGCTTTTGAAGTGTTTTCAGCAACCTTATGAGTAGTGCATTACGTCGATATGATGTGTCACGATATCTCGATCATCGTGCCAGCTGGAACATCAGACGGTATGATACAGCACATTCAGTCGCCTAAGAAACTCAAAAGCGAAGGGTGCAGATGGGCTCCCGGTCAGTCTGCCGCTACAAATTGAGGTGGTTAACGGTCCTGTGGAGTCTCTAGTGAACAGGACAAATTACTAATGTAAGCCAGATACAAAGTCACAAGGAGAAAAATCCAAGAAAAATCCAAGCAAATCTTTACTCACAGTTCACAATAGGAGATTCCGTAGTTCTGTGTTCCGTTGGACCACCACATCAAGAAGAAAAGTTCTACCTTCCTAGTATTTCAAGTCTGGGTGATCGCACTATTAATCCGCAAGTGTGAATAGATTAGTCCAGTGTTTTTAGCTAAAATTGTTGTTCGCGTTTAGGGTTAGTATCAGCCAATTATGGCCAACCAGCAGTCACAACAACAGTCACTCAGCAAAGTTACGATGGACCCAAGAAGCGGGCGGTTGCAGCTGTATTTCAGTAAAACAAACTTTTGTACTGTAATGTGACCGATATTGATAGGGAGAAGGAAGATGATACTGAGCATGAAAAATAGCAGTTTACGAGTGCTACGAACTAAATTGTTATGCAAATAGGTGCGTTTTGTTTATGTATGATGGGCCTCACCGGAGAAAATCGGACTGGGAAATCCAGTAAAATCCAGGCTGCAGTTTTTGGAAATGTTGGTTTTGAAAGTAATCTGGCGGTATAAGAAAACGGTCGTCGTCGATATGTGCCAGGAAAGTGCTAGATGAGTTAAACGTCGGTTGGATAAATCTCTTCTGGATGTTCGCTGAACTGCCAGGAGACGTGCATGGACGGATAGTTTGAGACGGTCACCAGAGTAGCTTTGTCGGAAATGATCTCGTTATGTAGCCCGTCTTACTTGAATGGCGGCAACCTCCTGCAGCGGAGTGAAGTGCCTGGGTTAATGCTTGTGGTCACATGTTTCTGGCAGTCTCGTCTACGGATATGATTCAATTTTTGTGTACAGGTAGATGAATGCCAACTAGGGCAATGCCCAAAAATGTAGTCAATATCGGAAACTTTCTGAAGGGAGAAAAGCTAGCGGATAGACCGGAAATATGTCATTCAGGAGAGCTTTGGGCTCATCCTATGTTGCTAACTTACCGATTATTCGGCAGATGGTAATAGGGTATACTTGGTGATGCTTCTTTCATGGAAGAGTGTGCTGGAGGTCTAGCAGTTACAAAAATTCACTGCTCCCAGTGTGTCAGTTAGAAAATAATAAAGTCCATGGGCCAGATCTCTGTGTGCTAGCACGGTGGCGTGGACTGTAGGTAAGGCGCTAACGCTTAACATGTTCCTCTGTAGTCCACCTACACTTTCTGCAACCTGGGATAGTTGGAGAGTGCCTGGGTTCTTTGAATCCGGCAACTCGATTGAATTCATTAAGCGCTTAGAATAACGGTGTAGCATTTGATCATTCCACCTGTTTGAGAATCATTCAAATGAAACCATACCCCTTGATAGGGTACCTGAAGGGCGGAAGTGGTCCTGGCTTTGGATAGTGGGGCTAAATATATACTGGACTGGAAGGGATTCGGATCGCCTTCAACTTTTGTGCTGGCGTAGTGGACAATTTCTGATGGGCCAATCGAAAAAATCGCTCGCATGGTGGATCGCAGAGAAAGCTGGGTCGTCATAGGTCAGAATGACTAGAACGTACCCGGAGGTATAACCATGTGAATCAATCCATGCGGCAGAACCATTGAAATGAGGCTGCTATGTATCAACCCTTGAAAAGGTCAACGTGCTTCCTGGGGAACCAATCATAGCATGTTGTCACACGAGGTAAGATTCATTCGAAGAGCCATGAGTCGGAAACGTGGTGCACTATGCATGACTGATTCGCAGACTTCTAAATGCTAGGATAATGGATTATGGCATAACCGATCAGCTCAGTGGCCTAAACGGTTTCGTCTCGACGTATCTGAGCACACAGTTGAATTCTGTGTAACGGGGCCGGCAAGAATAGCTGGACCTTATGAGCAGGTGAAAGTCTCACGGTATAAGTCAGAGTTGTTTTTGTTATTCTATGGAAAATTGCCGCTTTTGAAACTCGTGAAGTGCAAAAAAAAGTAGGAAGCATAGACGTAATACTTGCATTGCAGGAAACCACTGGGGGGATCAGGACGAAGTATACAGGCAATTTCGAAGGAAACGTTGAATCCCCTGCAAAGTTGGAATGGGCTTGTCTTGTGTATGTATTTGTCCGCAAAACTTTCTAGACTTCTGACATTGTGTATGGGGAGGTTGTATATCGGGGGGATGGGTTGGCAGAACAGCACAGAGTTGACGAGGCTCTCTGACACACCGCAGTGTTCGGCTTAGTCAGCATCAAAATCAGTGCCTTGAGGACGATGGTCAGGGTTTAGAAAATAAACCCTCAGGCAATTCAAGTTAGGCCGAATCAAATCGATTGCTACTTTCAAGGCGCATAGTAAATATTGGGCTGTAGCCGTTTTCCTTTTCACCCTACAAGAGATGTTGTATGGACGTTTCCGCAGTCTTCTACATCTGCCGAGGCGTGAGTAGTGAGTTCTTGCTACGAGGGTTTGAGGAAGAAGATATTACCACTTGAATAGTCTGGAAGAATGTCACTCCACCCGAGTGCAACCAAATCGGTTAATACGAAAAGAAAGCCCGCATCAAACTACAAAGTATGAGCAGTCAGTCAAACGCAAGAAGATGAGACTACGATACAGTCTAAGAACGGACCAATCAGATCGAAGGAGATTATATGATGACAAACAGCCCAGATTGCAGATGACGTGCAAAAACCAATCTGGATGCAAAGCTTTGACTTGATGATAACCCAAACAGAAGTTCAACATCTTGGATAAAACTGCGGTAGTTACCTACCGTTCCACTTAAGTGCTGAACTGCGTCAAAGGTTACGAATGGCTTCAGTCTTACCTTCCAGTGCATAACAGCAGTGCTGCCCGGTGCGGCCTTCAAGAAAGTCGACGGCATTCTGCGTAAACCTGCAGTCGTCTGAGTTGGTAGCGACACAGTAGTGAGATATACGCCAAAGAAATCTGTGAGGTGAGCATTACGGCCCTGGAAGAATGTCACTCCACCCGAGTGCAACCAAATCGGTTAATACGAAAAGAAAGCCCGCATCAAACTACAAAGTATGAGCAGTCAGTCAAACGCAAGAAGATGAGACTACGATACAGTCTAGGAACGGACCAACCAGATCGAAGGAGTAAAACTACCAGAAATAGATACCATCATCACAACCAATCAAATTGAAGGAAGAACGACCACAACACAACGTCATCCGGGAACGGACCAACTGAAAACGGACCTGAAACACTTCCAAAGCAGGCATCGCAAAAGTCAATGAAATGCGAAACACGCAGACCATAACACAGCGTAAATTGCAATCGGACCAATAATACTAAAAGATAGCTGTATACCAATTGGCTAGTTACTTGAGGGGATATTATATACCCTTCGAAAACTATATAAACAGACTTAGGTATAGAGGAAACACCAACTCAACTGCCTACCGACCATGTCGCTTCGACCTCGGACGAAGCGTTTGCCAGCTAATTACTAAGTTTGACGAAAAGGTGAAGGGCTATCTGATGAACAACCATTGAATACATCCGTCGTACCAACATTTCGACACACTGACTAGCTGAGGGATCTTGATCCCTTGTCAGTTGTGACGGAGTAGCTGCGCGAGTTTACAAATAAAAACAATTGGGATAACCACCTTGGATTCTGGGTGTTAGACGTTAGTTTTAAAAACCTCCCAAGCCTGCAGCTTGCTTATGTTGGCGCTTTCGTAATCAGTAGCATATTAGTTCCTCGTGCTCAAGACCATCAAGCTGAAAATCACCGCCCAGTCACCTAGCCTAAAGGGAGGTATCAAAAATTGTTAAGAACATACCAGGGAAGCCAGTAGTACCAGGTATCCTCGCGCATGCAAATTGATTCACACTGTCACTGGGTGTGCAGATATCGAGCTGCTCAATAAAGCAGCTTAGCTCTGCTACTAAAATGTTGTCAGTAGCTGAAAATGGTAGATCATTTGGTCAAACCTGACCACCAGGTCAGAGAACGGAATAGACATAAAGGGGTGAAAAGTTAATAGTTGGCTTATTCCCATCACTGTGCTAAAGGAATACTTGCACTGGTGATAGCTGAACAAGACAAGAACATTAAGGGGCTTTTGGTTGTATCAAAGAATATCTCCTCAAAGTTCAAACGTAGCCTGCAAGTAACTGATTTCGGAATGCTTGCCCACTCTGGAATTATTCTTCGGTCTGTCCAAAGGTAATTCTTGGGGTGGACCAAACGTTGTTTATTTTAGATTCACAAAGCCAAAATTTATGGCTCATTTTTAGGCCGTTCATCTGTGCTGCGCTGCTGGTCGATGGGTTCACAGCGTCGGTGGGTGAGTGATAGGCAGTTGGAGCGCAAATCTGCCCTCGTGGATGTGTGAAACGGAGCGAGCGAACTCTGTGACACAAAAAATTCAGTTGATGGATGAGCGTCAGGCAAAGAGAGTGGATGAAATGCTGCGACACACTGGAGAAAGCCACGTGATCACCGAAACGAAATGTGTGGAACTGAGGGGGGATCGCATTGGAGGTTCACGCAACGCAGACCCACTTTACTGAAGAAAACTGAGCGTAACACGGCCATGCTAAGCTAGCAATTTGTTTAATGACCAGTAGAAAACAGAACTCCGATATCAGGAAATTCCGGGAAAATTTTCTAAGCGATTCATGAAAATCTTTGAATAAATAAAACCAGACAATTTTCTTTGATCGTTACTATTAGAATGGTCAGCCTCCTGAAAACAGTCACTGAGTTCTCGAAATCTACTGACACTCTCAGCTCCGCTGAATGTTGAGCAGACAGACAACGCCCCCCCCCCAATATGCAGCGCTTCACAGCCTCGTATCGAATCCAGACAGCGCGAGTCAGCGTTGATCAAGGTCAGACAACGCCCCCGCAATGTGCAGCACGTCACAAATTCAGACCGCGTGCGCCAGCATTGGACAGTGTCCCTGACTAACTAGCTTGCGACCGTGGTATTTTCGCACTCCCTTATTCGGAAAATAGCTGTTGTGTTCCCTTCTGCGAGTTTTTTATCCGGCACTAGGCACTGAAGCGGGTCAGATACAACAGATTGGTGAATCAGCAGATAGAACAGTTAGAGATCTTAAGCCGACGGTCATTGAGGTAGATAGAGATGGTTAGAGTGAGCAGCATAGGTGGTTTAATCGATAAATGATCCAGTATGAATGATGCACAACTAAGTGAATGTGCAGCTACTCTCTTTCTCTCTCTCTCGAACAAAGAACTCGAAATCGATAAAGTGCGATCCGCCTTTTGGCTTCTAAACATTGCGCAGTGTCCTTGATTGTTCTGCCCCCTGATGCATAAGATATGTCATTTATCATGTGTAAAAGCAAACAGTTGTAGCTCATCCTAACCTTGAAATTCTTTCATCAGGCGATTCGGATTTCTGTTGTTTTTCCTGGCATGACTTATTTTTCTTCCTCAATTTTCACCAACAATTTACCATCCGAGTCAAACGAACTACTGGTAATGTGAAAGTATTAGGAGAACCAGTTTCGAACGTAACGGGACTATATAACAGCCAATGGAATAACCGTTTTCGTTGAGACAGATTTCATTGGTTGTTCTTCACTCACCCTTGACAGATGAGTTGTATTCTTAGTATCACTTCTTTGACCCATAGTGATCAATAGAGCAGCCGGTTTCCACGTTCATTGACTTTTTCTGGTTTGGTCAAGCGCACCAGGCTATCAATCGGCTATCCAGACCGGGGTTTACTGTAATAAAAAGGCATTAAGAAAACTGTGGTCCACAACAGAAAGAAATCACAAAAAGATATCTACTGAACGCCGCGCGTAGTTTTTGTTTGTTTCATTTATCGAGGATAGGTGTTCAATAACAAGTCGTTCGCCTGCCAAAACTACTCTAGAACAAGAGAGACGTCGTTCTGTAAGCGCAGCCAACCTGTGTGCAACACTGTGAAACGATTTCATCCTAACTGAGCATCATCAGCAGAGCGCATTTCACAAAACCCAAGTGAAGATTCTCGAACCCACGGTCACCGTCTTGTAGTTTGAACACTTCGCCATTCAGCCACGAGAAGGTGAACAGAACATCAGTGGGATTGGCTCGCACTGGTACAGTCGGTTTGTCGTTTTCTTCTCGTGCTTTTTGTAACCGGGCAGTCTAAAGCACGTTGTACCACCAATAAATAAGCACCAATTTATCTGAGGTTTTTGGTGCTCACAAACTTGGCTCGTGTGTTCACAGTTCGCAATATCAGCTTGTGCTCTGGTGCTCGGAACTGTAGAGAACCAGCTATCGCCCCAGTCACCAGAACAGGCAACTCTCCCACGGGAGGGGACTGTAGTGGACTTGGGACCTTATTACCGTGTTGGATCAAATAAAAGAGCAGAGTAACAAAATCACAATAAGAAAATAATAGTCAATCGATAAGGACTCACGAATGCGTAGATCTTATAGTCCACTACATCGATTCCAATGCAGTAACCGGCTGTGAAGGAAATATCCACTTGCAGAAATTTCCCGCTACTGATTCGGGTGTGAGTAGTATATTCCATAACGGGAAAGTTATTCAGGAAAAGAAACGTCACAGGGAGTTATTGTGACGTTCAACAGTTCACATGAACACAGATATAGTCCCACTGGTTCAGCAGTCAGCTGAACGCAGCGTAATTCCACTGATTCAGCGAGAAGTCAGAAAGTCGCGCCGAAAACTTGTGTATCGTACCATTTCTTCTTTGATGTACAACAAAACAAACGTCATGATAAAATATGTACAACAGCTAAAAATGTAGATTAAGTTCAGGGAAAATGGTAAATAAATGTGACAACAGATTACAGATACTAAAGGACTATGTGTTGCGAACGCCCTCCTAAAACACTTTCATCAGTACAAGGCGAACCAATGACTAACCGGTACTTTCCGGAACGACCTTAGTTTAAAACTGTCACTAAAATCATCGGCTAAAGTTGTCTCGTCAGTGTCAGCAGAAGCTCAAACGGCTGCTGTTTGTTATTTTGTCCATGTAAATCAGTAACCCCGTTAGAACCGTCGAATTTATGAGATGGCCCGTAGCAGTCACGTGGTTTTTGTTTTTCATAAGGCAAAACACGGAACGAAGTGGCTTGATCATATGTTGATTCAGTAGGGAAAAGTGCCAGAACGATGTAGGCAAAATTCCTCATTGAACATTGTAGAAATGGCAAGATGGAGGCAAGATGGCTCAAGTGGTTAGAGTGCGAACTTACTGACCGCAAAGTACGTGGTTCGAACCTGATCTCTGCCTCTCGACTTACCCTGTCTAGGCTTGGGCTAGCTGGCAGTATCTCAGCCTTCGTGCTTCCTGTGGGTGGCATGGCAGCTGGGCACCAGAATGGTTCCACAGCGGGTTTCATATCCTACACAGGTCTTGAATACGATTGGTAGTAGAGAGGGAGATCCAGTGTTGAAACGAATGAATACCCTTTGTAGATCCCAAAGTCTAACACAATTTGATCCCTGTGATTAATTATCTCGCCTGAGAGTAATCTTTTCACTTTGCTCTCTTAGGTCAATAGAACACAGGAGAGCCTCTTCTAGTTTCCCGATCTCAGGATTGAAGAACACAGTGGAAAGAACATTGGACTCGTTGACCAGATTTCAGAATGATTCATTTCATAAGCATCGTGAATTACTTAATAGGATCACCTAGTTTTGGAAACTGTTGTTGAATTCAGATGATCATCCACAATAGGTTGAGCGTTACGACGGAAATGTCCCAAGTGACGCCCGAGTCACAAGTTCGTCTGGTGGGACAGGTGTATGTTAAGTCACGTTCTGGAAAAAATGTACTGAGTGTCAGGGGCATACCGTTTAGCGGTAAAAAATCTCAAGACGAAGGTCTTTAAAAGACAAGATTCATCCACCTCCGTTTGACCAGAGCAGGATTAAGGATACCTTCCGGCTTCTTTTTAAATGGAAATGTAGGCATCATGGCAGTAAGTGGGCTGGGATACTGTTGGGGCACCCATATCTAGGCAGGAGGACGATTAGGGTCCTCAACCAAAGCCTTTGGCTCAAAAACCTAACCACAAGGCAGCGGTGTTTGGCGGGAAATGCAAATACATCACAATGCTTAGAGAATAAGTCGCCTCATGTTCCCAACCACAACCTGGAGGGCTAAGAGACCGTGTATGTCAAACTTCTAACCATTGACCAACCTGGTATGCGAGACTCTGTGAGTGTCGCGGGAATGACACCCACGACAATCGGTCGCTGAGGTGCGCAAACCGTCACACCAAGGTAAGGTCTAGTCTCCCCGTGACGGCGGTGAAGGATCGGCGTTGAACACTGATGTCATGCTGCCGATGATGATGATGACGATGATGATGATGATGATGATGACGATGATGATGATGATGATGGATAGTAATGTCCTGTATCCATTACTGTCCATCAATTGATTATCACTTTAACAGTTTCATGCGGAAAACAAAGCTGATGTCCTAGTCCACAATTTCTCTTTTTAGGGAAAATTCATTTGTCTAACTGACAAATTAACTTCAGCAAAACAAACCTTGTCGTGTTTGGTACTGTTTCGCTGACGATGTACTTATTGAATGCGCTGAAGCTGAGGCCCACGTCAAAGTGACCCATGATGGTTCAGAAATCCCCCGGTTTTAAAAAGTCATTAGTTTTGTCAGTATATCATAGATAAGAATTTATCTATTTCAGTGTTTTTTACTCGTGTGTGTTCAGGCGACTGGAGCTGACACCCGGTATACAGGTTGAGCAGTTTACCTCAGTAAAAATCACCGATTCGCATCAATTTTCCGCTGGGATGAATGCTTTTAACCTACGATGAGATATGTTGAACGAAAAAACAAATTTAGGTGAAATTTTGTTACTACCAAGCGGAAAGTATGTGGCACGGTTCTCGTCCTTCATCTTCTTGAGAAAAGATACCCCCGTGGCGGGAAAGAAGTTCCAGTGAATCACCGTACAACCCCTTGCTCAGCGTCGAAACTACCAGAGAAAAGTGCCATTGTTTACCGAAAGAGAAGACAAAACAACACCAAAATGCAGTAATCAATGTAAGGTTCATGAGCAACCAGCTTAGTGAACTGAAAACTAACTGTAGACCGCTTCATGATGTATGACCACAAGCATTTCGGTGGCTAACTGCCACGCCACTTGAAGGAAGCACAAGGGATGAGATATTACCAGGCTTCTCTTGGCGAAACGGTAGCCGTCGAGATATTTGGGCTGGGCTCGAACCAGAGACCTTCCGGTCAGTTTGCGCCTCAACCCGTTAGTTATCTCGAGCTGTGTTTGAGCAGCCATGAAGAAGGTCAGGAAGGCAAGTGTGACTTTCGCAATCGCCACTCAACCAGGCGAAAACGAAAAACATCTTCCTTGTCTGTCTTTGCTGTCGAGAACGTCAGACCACAACGCAATGCGAGTCAAGGCCACAGAGAACAAGCTACTAAAAATAGAAGGCGTTGGATGACCAATCAACACCAGGGAACGCAGACCACAACTTAACAAAGACCACAAAAGGACGGATAGATTCACCAAATTCGTTACACTCCAAGCAGCCAATCACGTCAGTAGATAACAGGTAGCCTTAGAGTGCTACATAAACGCACGCAGACAAAGAAGACGTGCCCACCAAACTGCGCACTGATGATGTCTCCTCGTATGGTGACGAAACGTTTGCAAGCCGGTTGCCAAGCTAGGTGAACAGATCGACAGCCACCCCCGAGCTGCAAATAGTTCAACACATTACCAAAACTATTTCTCTTGTTAATATTACACCTTTCAGGCATTGACGTACTCCAGTATTTTGATATTCCCCTATTCAATAGGTGCACTGGGAAATGAATATTACTCAGGGTTAGCCGAACTAACAAGCTTGTCGGTTGAACACAGTATGCAATATCTATACTATATTTTTACAAGTTTCACAACAAAACGCTTGCGTCCTCTCCATGAACCTTTAGCTAGCAATGGACAGCAACACGTCTTTCTGTCCGACAACATATTCTCGTTTGTGACATTCTTCAACTGAGTGTGCTGCTTAAGATGACACGATATTCAAGATATCACAGTGCATATCGTAAACGGGAGACTCAGCCTCAACTCAGTTAAGTCTCCTCTTAAAATGAGTATACTTTGTGAGTTGTCGGTTAAAGTAGAACACAAGTTGGACGAATGTATCTATCTGATTGTTATATCTGCTGAATCGCCGCTCTATCTATCTGATTGTTATATCTGCTGAATCGGCGCTCTAGTGCCTGGTGTCGGAAAAAAGGCTCACCGATGAGGGACACAAAAGCTTTATTGCGAACACGTGTGCGAGAGAGAAAGTACAACGGCCTCAAGGACACTGTCTGTCCTTGGTCCAACGCTGTCTTGCGCTGTCTGACTTTGACACAAGGCTGCGACGCGCTGCATATTGAGGTGGCGTTGTCTATCTGGTCAGCATCTAGTGGAGTTGAGGGTCTCAGTAGATTTTGGGCATTCAGAGGCTACTTTCAGGAATCTGACCTTCCTGATACTGATAACTCCAAAGATGGATGTGACCAGTAGTTAGATGTCGCAGTGTTTTCAGCAACCTTGTGAGTAGTTTCCTCCCTAAAATCTGTGTGTCGCTCGTCGAATCGTCTTTTTATGAAGCGTAGGACCGTTTCCGTGTGAACGTGTGATTCCCGGCGAGTGAGTGATGCGTGTATCGCGTGTAGACAATAGGCGCAGAATCCCCTAACGAGACACGAATTAAAAACACAATCACTTGACATCAACGTTTTAGCGCCACTTCCGATGATTTACTCAAGGCTAACAACTTTTCCCAGTTCTAATTCGACAGGGGGGTTTTTCGCGGTTCCCAATATTTCCTGCAGTCGTTGATCTAAATGTGACTACAGACGTGTAAAATTAAGGCAGCGTTTACTGCTCTATGACGCAGCTTCGATATTCTACTAGGAACCGATGGTTTGGCAGGGGGGAGGGGGAAAAAGTCAGGGGTGAAAGTAGTGGAAACCAAAGTGTTGGTGCCACAAGAATCAAGGTCATTTCCGATGATCCAATCAGGACCACTACAGTCTGTCTGGCTTCGTCTCTTACGGAAATCGATTAGCTAAGTACATTGCAGAAATCTTGAAGCCATTTTGATAAAACACAGCACGCCACACCACTGCGATAAGCTTGGTTCTGCTAGTCAATAAAACAAACCACGCTGCAGGACAATTATGGAAAATATATAGATTTTAAGTTGTTTCTCTCTAAACTACTTCCAATCACCGACAAACTACACTAAACTACATGTCTCTAACAGAAGGACGACAGTTCGTAACTGCATTACTCGTTAGAGAATTACACTCATATGCAAATAAATTTGGTTTTGTGGGAGAATCGCCCGGAACCCAGCTGAATCTCTCGTTGATCTCGTTCTAAGTGAAACCGGTTGTGGGCAGCAACCTTGTGAATTGTGTAATACGAATATACATGTATCACGTTATCTCGAATATCATGCTAACTGAAACATGAGGCGGCCTGTGGATATTACAAACGAGAAATTCAGGTTGGTTCCAGGTTCACAAAAAACCAAAGTTGTTTGCAAACGAGTGTACTTCGCTAATTTCGTGCAATTCGGGTTCAAGTAAAACATAAGGTTGACGGAAACTCGAGGACCGCGCCTACCTGATGAGCCCGTAAGAAGGGCGAAATCGGTCGTGG
>NW_008751819.1:269447-272543 GCF_000715545.1 Opisthorchis viverrini
TTTACTGCTCTATGAAGCAGCTTCGATATTCTACTAGGAACCGATGGTTTGGCAGGGGGGAGGGGGAAAAAGTCAGGGGTGAAAGTAGTGGAAACCAAAGTGTTGGTGCCACAAGAATCAAGGTCATTTCCGATGATCCAATCAGGACCACTACAGTCTGTCTGGCTTCGTCTCTTACGGAAATCGATTAGCTAAGTACATTGCAGAAATCTTGAAGCCATTTTGATAAAACACAGCACGCCACACCACTGCGATAAGCTTGGTTCTGCTAGTCAATAAAACAAACCACGCTGCAGGACAATTATGGAAAATATATAGATTTTAAGTTGTTTCTCTCTAAACTACTTCCAATCACCGACAAACTACACTAAACTACATGTCTCTAACAGAAGGACGACAGTTCGTAACTGCATTACTCGTTAGAGAATTACACTCATATGCAAATAAATTTGGTTTTGCGAGAGACTCGCCCGGAACCCAGCTGAATCTCTCGTTGATCTCGTTCTAAGTGAAACCGGTTGTGGGCAGCAACCTTGTGAATTGTGTAATACGAATATACATGTATCACGATATCTCGAATATCATGCTAACTGAAACATGAGGCGGCCTGTGGATATTACAAACGAGAAATTCAGGTTGGTTCCAGGTTCACAAAAAACCAAAGTTGTTTGCAAACGAGTGTACTTCGCTAATTTCGTGCAATTCGGGTTCAAGTAAAACATAAGGTTGACGGAAACTCGAGGACCGCGCCTACCTGATGAGCCCGTAAGAAGGGCGAAATCGGTCGTGGGCTGTCGATGAATTTTTAGTAACCTTATGAGTAGCGCATTGCGTATATGCATTAGTCTTTGCTTATTGGAGGTCGTCAGATGTTTAGAAATGCGACTAAAGCCCGCATTGAAATCCATATTTAACAACGGACCACTGGACAGTGGGTCTCCTCATTTCTTTGTTCTTACTAATTCATCTTTGGCACAACTTCACTCTCGGTTGGTGTAAACATTTCGACGCTCCTGTGAGAGACTGACTGGCACAAGTTGGTGACACTTTGGGTCCGTCCTAATCCCGTTACGAGAACACGGTTCCGTGCACCCCACACAGTTGTGTTACTCCGCTTGTTTTACTTTGGAGTATGAAATTGCCGACAGACTGCAACTTCTGTTGGAAACTGTTTGAACCCCCTGTCAAATCACCCGGAGCGGGGCATGAGTTAGTATGTCCCTTCGATGCTCTTGTTTTGGTTGCAGGCTACCATGCAAGGATTCGCCCTACCACCCAACAGGGCTTTTCCACTGCAGGTCAGGCCATAGAAAAACACTTGGCAGTGATTTCGATTATCCTGATTTTTTCTCGAGGATGGGGTTAGAGCCAGTAACAATGAAGGGTTCGAGCTTGGGGACAGCTCTCCAGGATCACATGACTTTTGTCTTTAGCGGCGTGTATTGCATTTTCCTCGGTTGCGTCTATTTGATGTGTAGTACTTTGCTAGATCTGTTGCATTGAAAGAGAAGTCAAGGGGTGGGTTTGAACCACCAACCTTCCGGTTAAGAGCTTTACTCCCTCATAAAATACCCTTGGAAACAGAATGCTTTCGTAGTAAGCTAATTCAAGCCCTCCAAAACACTTGGAACAGATGACAGTTTAGAATTGCTTACCAAATAGGTGGTTGCGATACTTTATTACTTTATTACGTTATGAACGTACAACCGAATAGTAAAGTGTGCAGTACCTAAACACCATGATAGAGACGTAGAAGTTTATCATGTCAAACGTTACCTTTTCAAGGTTATATACGGCTGGTTTTCCTTTTGTGAGAATTAATTTAATTTACATATCTATTTGTTTGTACCGCGCAAAGTCTGCCTTGTGTTTCAGATGGTATGATATTCTCGATATCTTGAAAGAATCCTACTAACCAATTTTATGGACACTCCTTTACAGTCCACGACCAGTTTCGCTCTTCTTGGGGCTCATCAGGTAGGCACAGACCCCGAGTTTCCGTCAACCTTGTGTTCCGTTTGAACCCAATTTGGGTGTAATTTGTCAGGTAACCTCATTTGGTTAGCTGACCCAGGTGAATTCAAATGAATCTCTCATTCGTGATAGTATTCTTCAAATGGATGTGTTTCACAAAGTCTGTCTTACATTTCAGTTGGTACAACATTCGACATGTTGTCTACTACTCACAGGTTGACAGTGGCATACGGTTTGATGTTCAAGTGGAATTTAACGTTGGTAGAAATGCGAAAACTGCGCCAATCTGAGGAGCCTATAGAAAAGCAAGGCCGGTATTGGGCAGCTGAAGAGCTTTTAAAAAAATTTTGCTCAGTTTCCCTGGATGCAATTCAATTTAGCAGCTATAAACCGTTGCCATAGGCACATTGGTTCCAGCTGCTACAGTTTCGATTACTGGAAAACGGGAAAGTGGAACATACAACCAAGCCTTGGAGGCGAAGACGTGTTCAGTCTATTTGTAATGCACTACTCATAAAGTTGCTGAAAACTCGTCGACACCCCACGCCCTTCTCGGGGCTCATCAGATAGGCGCAGTCCCCGAGTTTCCGTCAACCTTATGTGCTACCCTATGTTCAGTTTGTTCAGTTTTTATTAGTAGTTACTACGAACGACTTACGGTTGATCAGTTGTTAACTACTCGCGGTTATGCAACCTCCACGGGGCCACTTTGTGCTTATATAGCCATGACAGAGCCATGAATATATGGGAAGCTAGTGATGCCTGTTTCATTTCTTGTGGGGAAATATATACTAATTGCCCACCGCCTAATAAGTATCCAACGATTTAAAGCTGCAAAACCTGTCGACAACGCACCCAAAAAGCAGTAGCGGAAGCAGGACCGCAAAATTCGCTACCCATGGCACGTTACAGCACATTAGCCGTTAAAGGGTCACTAGACGCGACCGTAAAATCAGTTTATCTGTATCGTCCAACAAATGCCTGTATGCCACTTGTCGCTGAATTATGGTCCATGACCGTACAGCACATGTTCTGGTTGATTAATTTTTCGCCCAGCTGGGCAGTTTACTTGCAAACGTTTCTTCGTCACTCAAGTAGCTGCGTCTGTGTTTTTGCATTCCT
>NW_008751819.1:272584-316063 GCF_000715545.1 Opisthorchis viverrini
GCTTACGTCTCAAAAGTAGATCTAATAACTCTATGATGATACGTTCGTTGCCGCGTGAATTTCGCGTAACCTTATTGGCCTGTTTGGAATCTGTGGTATGTTGCGGACAGGCGTAGTCGCACTTGATTAGTTAATTGAACGCTTCTTTTTCAACAGTTCTGTTCAACTTTCCTAATTGGTCCGGTTGGCTTTTGCGTCGCGGTCTGTCTCCCTTGCATTTGACTGGATGAGTGAGCAACGTTCTGATTGGTCAGTCTTCTCCACTCTATTTCAATGACCCGCCCACTAATGTTTTCTGTTTAAAGCAGTCCAGAAGAAGAATTTTCAGCATCCTTGTGAATAGTACATTAGGCATATACAGAAACTAGGTAGTTTTTTGTTCGTATGACAAGCGTCGATGCGGGTGTTTATATTGATAGATTTTTCTGTTTAAAACCATGGCTTCACAAATTCTCGCCTTCATTTTGTTCATACTTGAGCGAGTATCCGGACATCATCCCAAATGCGTTTGGATTTTCAAGAACTTCCAGGCTATAAGAAGGTTGAATCTAGTTGAATAACGTAGGTGCTGTGTTTAGGTTTCCATGAAAAGTAGTATTCTGAGTTAGAACGATGCGTCCGATCAGGAAACTGAGGGTCACATTCCTGAAAAACAATTACCCGTAAATTCAAAGAGAATCGGGCCAAAAAGCCAAGCAAAACACACACCACACGAGTGGCATGGTTGCAAGGCGTCGCTGTCACGCCCAATCGAAGTTACGAACCACTATCTGATGCGACCAAACTATAGGTGGCCAGAAAAGATACCGTTTCATCGCTGGTGTGACGCCTAAGTCAGTCCTCTCCGGCTGGACGAAACAGGTCCGGCGTCACTTTGTTTAACTCGTTGATTGCAACCAGATAGCAACGCCGCACAGTGACGCGTTATAAGCAACCAGGACAAAATTCGTACGGAGAACGAACCCGCTGCGTTCATGTGATTCAGCGGCTGTAGCGATCCGGCATTCTCCTCGAAACCTGTCAGAACATGTTTCAACGGGACTTCGACGGTTGCGCGTGAGCCGAAAAGTACAAAATGCTTGTGTCATCCCATTTCAAATACAGTGTATTTTTTCGCCAGCCTTGTTTACAAATTCACACATTACCGCTTGACCGTTAACTGCAGTTTCTTCCTCCGGCACTACGATTTTGTCAGATCATCGCTGGCGATGACAGTAACAGATTTCACACATGACAATTATACGGTATCTAATTGTGTTGATTGTCAGGTTCGCCGAGGCATCATCCAAACCCGAAGTGGCTTCCGCTGCGGAGTTATTTATTGGAAAACACCAACTGTACAGTTACGGACTATTGGACAGGGAAGCAAAACTCTCATACGCATCTTGTTTATAAAAGCTGTGTACCCGTTTCCTTCTCGAACGCGTCTTCTTGAACTTTCCTGGATACTCATTGACTGTCACCCAAACGTAAACGAATACCACAAAACGATTCCATTCTGTACTAAATCTCACTTTTCAATAGATGCGAAGCGGATTTATGAGGAAAACATATACTACTCGCGTGCTTCACCAGTAGTGTAGGCCGTTACACCCCACCCCAACA
Source organism: Opisthorchis viverrini (assembly GCF_000715545.1). Lineage (NCBI taxonomy): Eukaryota > Metazoa > Platyhelminthes > Trematoda > Opisthorchiida > Opisthorchiidae > Opisthorchis > Opisthorchis viverrini. The sequence goes on from NW_008751819.1 coordinate 274,190, forward strand.
CGCTAAAAGTCCGCCAATAAAATGCTGGCAAGAAATATATCAATTAGGCTTTTGAGGTTGTAGGGAGGTAAACATAATAAAGGTATCAAGGAGAACAAACTAACTTTTACAGATGGTTTCATTGGAACATGCTTAGGGATTGGATCATTGCCTACTGCAAACTTCGAGTGCATCGAAGCTAAAAATAAGTTTATTATTAGATGTAACACACTACTCAAAGGGTTGCTGAAAATTCTCCGACAGCTCACGACCGATTTTGCCCTTCTTGGGGCTCATAAAGTAGGTCCGATGCTCGAGTTTCCGTCAAACTTATGTTCTACTTGAAACCAAATTGCGCGAAATTAGCGAAATACAGTCATTTGCAAACCCATCTGATTTTGCGGGAAACTCACCTGGAACCCAACTGAATCCCTCGTTTGTGATGTTTCCAGGTAACTGGATGTGCTGCACCAGGCCGCCTCACGTTTCAGTTCTTACAATATCCGAAATATTGTGGTACATGTATAGACGTAATACACTACTCATAAGGTACTGAAAATCCTTCGATGGTTTACGATCGGTTTCGCTTAAGACGAGATTAACGAGAGATTCAGCTGGGTTCCAGGTGGCTCTCTCGCAAACCAAAACTGTTTCCATATGAATGTATTTTGCTAAGTTTGTGATTGATTTTCCAAAATCACGTTCATAAACTCACGTTCCAATCTTGGTTACCGGGTGGAAATTACTGACACGAAGCAACTGCCGGTATACCACAGGAGCATAATTCGTCAGAGGATCTTCTAGCCGCCGCACAATCGATCCGCTCCCAAACGCAAAACACTTCTGTCTTGCAGTTCCTGAAAAATGAGCGCGTGGAAATGAGCCCAACAACTCGTGGCGGGTGATGTTCCAACGCACATCTTATGCAAATACACCTGACATCCAAATGACAGCTAATACAAACAAAGTTGCGGGCGTTTTAGAGCCTATCAGAATGTCCAATTTTCCCGGGATGTCAACCATCCTGCCTTTTCTTGTCCCCTTCCGTGTGTGTGTGTGTGTGTGTTCATGAACTGGTTTGCCCCGAGTACAACGGAATGCATCGAGATAAGCGTAACTGTCTGGAACTAGACCGGAACAACTAGAATTGCGGAACAGTTTTAGAGCATTGACTACAAAATGTACGGGCGGTTCGTAAATGTTGACCAGGTTGAGTGGGGAGAAATGGTACACCAATTAGGTTAAAATAGTGTGGACTGTGAGGGGTAATACGTCAGGCTAGAATGGATTACTGAACGTTCAACTCAATAAAGAAAATCGTTCAGCTGTAACACCCTATCGGTGCCTAGCTGCCGTGCTACCCGAAGGAAGCATGAGGGCTGGGTACTGCCAGGTCGCCCAAGCCTAGTCAGGGGAGGTCGAGAAGCAAAGGTCGGGTTCGAACCACGGACCTTCCGGTCAGTAAATTCGCGATCTAACCGCTTGAGCCATCTCGCCCCCAGACTATATATTATTATACCATTATATATTACGTGTGTTGTGTATTCTTATATACACTACACTGTCATTTTTAAAGCGAGTAACGCCGTTGTTTGAAGAACTGTTCCTTTTTGAAAATAAGCCCAAGTGCACAGACGACGAGACAGAAGTCCGAGGGATTCGAACTTGTGACCTCTCGGGAGCCAAGCTGAGTTCACAAGGGGGTGTTACATTCATCCTGGGAATATTGCAATCAAGAAGCTCAGTGTGAGATGAATATGAATCACAAAATGATAATTCGGGCACGGAACTTTTAACAGGCAGCTAATAGTGCCTTCCGACGCGCGCTGCAGAAACTCGAGGGAAAAAGAAAATCTGATGAAAACGCCTTTGCGCGCTGATCGTTCATCACCAAAGAGCTAACGTAGTTCTTGGTCGTTGAATGAGATCAATACTATTGGATTCCATGGTTTTCATTTCGAATAGAGAAGGACGCAGTAAAAACTGAAGTTTCCTTGAATCTACATCATGGCGCAAAGCTGTGACTGTCTTGATCCTGTTCTGCAGTTTATTCGCTTGTCTTTCAAGGCCATAATTGAAGCCGGGTCGCAAGCATTGTAACTCACAGCCTGTAATATTTAATACGAGAACTGAAGACTGGAAACAACAAGCAAACGCCTCAAACCAGACACACTGCGCCATGATCCACGAATACATCCCTCAGGGCGACCATGATCTTCCACTTGATGTCTTGTTGGACGCGCTGCAGTCGCAGAATACATGAGTGCAAATATAACGGTACTGTTACTTATAACACTAGACATCACCGGCCCAGCGCTTTTGAGTGCCTTTCAACGGAGGCAGGTGTGGCGATCACCTCGCACGTGATCTCAACCCTTAAGCCCCATCGAATCGTGTGGTGGCCTGCTAAGTATTGCCTGTCATGACTACATACATCACTTTCTGAAGAGTTTGTAAAATCCTCCCGTTTCGCTGTATGAGCCACTATCGCAAATGGCGTCCGGAAGTAAATCAGCTGCAATGCATACCACGCGCACTCTTTTTGTGGTTCTTTTGTAAAGAGGCAACAACAAATTTCTCATTGCTCTTTTCGACAGCCCATGACCGGTTTCGATCTTCTTGGAGTTCAGAAAACTTGTGAATAATCTCCTCTAGGAAAATACACTGCGATATCTCGAATATCGTACCAACTGAATCATGTGGCGGCCTGTGTGCAGCACATTCAGTTGAAGAATATCATAGACGAGAAATTCAGTCGAGTCTATCGGGAAAAACCAAATTGATTTGCAAATGAGTGTATTTGTCGAAAACAGTCCAATTTGGGTTCAAGTGGAACATAAGGTTGACGGAAACTCGGGGACTGCGCCTACCTGATGAGCATCAAGAAGGGCGAAACCGGTCGTGGGCTGCCGAAGAGTTTTCAGCAACCTTGTGAGTAGTTTCCTTCATGAAAATATACTTCTAGATGACTTACGTGGCAGAGGCTTCCATGTCACGTAGTCAGAAAAACAACGAAAACAAGTAGAAAACTAACTGCACCCATTACAGGTACAGTAGAGCCTGCATCTGACATTCAGAGAGGAGGGAATCAACTAGTTGTTCGTCTAAAACCTAGCGAGGACTGGTTGTTAACCAGTTCGTGTGTTGGCCGTGTTAGCAAACGTCTCGTCGCCATCACTGCGTTCACAAAGATTTTGTTTTCTCTTCAAATGACTTGCTGAACGAGAGACAACCTTCTCGTAAGTCGTTGGGCCACTTTTGATTCGGATGGCATTGTGGTTCATATAGCTTGCATTTGGTTTGCCTCTTGGACAACTTCGTTTCGGTAGATTTGATCGGTTTCCTGATTGGTTCGTTCGCAGTTCGCCTCGCCCCCTGTTCTGCCTGTTATCTGATTCGCTGTCTCTTTACCTTCTACGTATTGTAGCTTTATCCCCTGCTCGAACGGCGGTCCAATAGCCAATAGTCTGGTTGGGTTGATCGACTAACCCACCTGTTGGGACTTCCAAATCAGGTAGCTTTACGGACGCTTGAAACTTCCTGGACAACTCTTGTTGACTCATGGGTGGTTACATGATATGTGGAATTCGCATCCCAAAACAGTCTTTTCGATGCTTTGTGGTCTATCGTGCGTTGATAGAATAACGCCCATCTCGCATATCTGGTACCTGGAGTTTAGACCGCGGCACAGCCGAGGATATGCACTGATGATGTACTCTAAAAGGAGCGAAACTCGAGTCCGATGATAAACGAACATATGGAAGCCTAAGTGTTTATTGATTGCTCTGATCAGTCAATCAGAAATAGGGCGACCCTGAACCGGAACTCTAGCTCGTGAGGCTAAGGCCTCGGTGCTAGCCGTTACAAATTGTTGCCTTCCTGCGATCTGCTACGTGGCTCGCTTTGTACTAACAAGGAACACTGTCGCATCTACAACCTCTACAAAGATGGATAGATATTACAAGTGCCCTTCAAAACGCGAAAATCGGGTTATCGCTTTCATGAGTTATCAGGTCGAATGTCAAGAACTTTATCTGAGACTGCTGAATTGACCAGCATTGAGTCGATTTCGCGATTCTTCCCAGGAACTAACATGGTTTTAGCACGGGATAGTCTTAGCTCATTTTCGATTGGAACAAATTGCATGCACAATTTAGCAAGCCATCACCCTGTTCAACCACGCACGTTACGCTGGACAGGAACATGCTCTCGCCTGTTTACCAGAAATTTCGTCTCACGCCCAAAAAAATGTCTTCAGCGCATCCCGTAAATCTGATGATGATCCCTTGTCAGATAAGTAGTGTAACTTGCATCGAACAAGATCTTCTCCAACTCAAAACTGCACTTGTTTACTATCCTAGTCCATCCTCTCTCCTTCTTGTTTACGACTCTTTCATATGTTATTGCAGCAGGTCACGTGACAGCTTGTTTCGCACAGGGATGAAAAGGATTCGTTTCCTCTTTGTTCCATGCATTATTCCCATGTGTTCTCTGTAAGTCTCAAACACACATATATGTGTATGAATTTTATCCGGGTAGATCTGGTGAGCGAATTCCACTGGGCGCGCAACAGTGTCCAATTTCTGGTTCGCTACAACACGCATCAATGCGTTTTTGATGGATAGAAACGAAAATTTTCGGAATGAGATCTCGTCAAAATCACTGGGGTTTTTTTCAAGGACGATATTGGGAAACACAAAAAACCTCACGCATGAGTTAAGTTATGATGATCGAAATCTAACCAAGCAACATTAGAACATTGGAACAAAAAGAGGCTTTAGTAGTTTCGAGAAATATCTTAGTCCGCTACCGAGCATAGAATAGTAACAAAAGAGTATCAAAGATTCGGTTTGGTTCAATCTGGTGATTCTGAAATTTTTGGGAGGGGGGAGGGTACAAGGAAGAATTTCACCTGTTCTGAACTAACGAATGATCCGATTCTGAAGACAGAATACTGATTTCTGCTCAGGCTCATGTGCTAATGAGTTAATTAAACTTTATTCTTGTCTCATTTCTTGGTTTTTTTTACTAATTAGCTTGCGTTTCAAATAGAGGATGGGTTCTCGAATGTGTGGTTTTTTAGTGCAGGACATCGCTGGTTCTTGTCAACAAGCTTTGAAGAAACCCTTGCGCTGGTTCCAGAAAGAGGGCATTTGTGACCGGATCACCCCCCCCCCCCGTAGTAGTCTCTTATATCCTGTCTGTTATATCCCTGTCGCCAATCTGTTATATTTGCCGATTCGCCAATCTGTTGTATCTGCTGCTGACCCCGGTCCAGAACCACAGAGGGGAACACAACAGCTAAATTTCGAAAAGCGAGTGCGAGAGCGTAAGTGCGTGCGAGTGAGAAATACAGCGGTCTCAAGCTATTTATTGGGGGGACACCGTCCAACTTGATCCAATACAAAGTGGGTGCGAGAGCGTCAGTGCGTGCAAGTGCGAAAAGTACAACGGCCTCAAGCTTTTCATTGGAAGGACACTGTCTGAACTTGGTCCAATGCTGACACACGGGGTCTGGCTTTGGTACGAGGCTGCGACGCGCTGCATATTGCGGGGGCGTTGTCTGACCTTGATCAACGCTGACTCGCTGTCTGGGTTTGATACAAGGCTGTGAAACGCACCATATTTAGAGGGCGTTGTCTGTCTGTTGAATATCTGGCGGAACTGAGAGTCTCAGTGGATTTCGGGCATTCAGTAGTTGCTTTCACGAATCTGGCCTTCCTGATATAGTCAAAGTGCGCGGAAACATTCCAGTGACTTTCTGATGCATCCGTGATCAGATTCACTTTCTAACGTGTTTTTGATACACATAGTAAAAGGACCTTTCAGTGAACCGTTTCCATACGGCCAAGATGGATAGTCGGGGACTTTGCGGCACCAAGCTTACAAACAATTCGGCCGGCTATATGGTTGCGTGGCATAACAAAATAATTGCACCTAAGCTAAAGGAGCATATTTCAAAACTTTTATAAGGAGCTTCACAAGACCCGATTATGCGACAGCAACGTTAGTCAGGTTGAGTTTTGACAGCTTCATGCCTTCTTGGCTGAGGCGCAGATGATTATCCTTGCAGTGGCTGGAGATCCCACAGAACATGCGGTGCAGCCGATCCCATTGGAAGGTTAGCTTTCGTTTTGCATTGGAGGTATTACATCGACTTCGCAAGGGATTGTATATCAATCCTTCTGGTGGCCGCCACCTCAGGTACCGCGCGCGGATGTCTTTATTTGCTTGTTGTTCAGGGGTGTCTATATCTTTTCTTCCGTAAGGACACTGTTGTGTACCACACTTTTCTTAGCGCCTTCTTAATACCGAGAACGCGAGTTTGGGTAACCGCTTGATGGCCTGATGCGCTTAGCCAAACCAGAAATCCGATGAACGTGCGAGTCAGCTGATCTATTGAACACTGACGCGTACATGCGTGTCATGTGCAGCCGAAAACGGGCTGTTTATAATGCCCACGTGGAAAGTTCTAGGCAAGTGAAGAACTACCAATTAGATCTGTTTCAACGAAAACGGTCATTCCATTGGAGGTTGTGTAGTCCATTTACATTCGGAGCCGGTTCTCGTATATCCTCCTTCGTCCGACTGTTTACGGTGATATGCTATCCTCGGGTTTGGATGGCAACTGTCCGCGTTGATATTGATAAATTCAGCAGCCAGTGGAATGATAGCACCAGTCGATTGCTAAAGTCCAGAAACGTGCAAAAGCCTTCGCAACCGGGATAAACCTCCGCTGTAAAGAGGCTGCAGCCAATCGTTTTGAGGCGACTAATGTTGTCCACCAGCACTCAATCTCACAACTTTTCAGTTCATATGTGTCCTATCTCCCCCCAAGTTTCAGTTTGAAACATGTATGGCAACATGTTCCTGAAAAGTTTAACAATTCTGACGGTGTCACACAAACCACGGCGTCAAGCTTTCGAGCCAAAAGCTTCCCAGGTTTGGGCGCCGTCCTCAAGGTCCTGTTCTTCCTGAAATTACATCAAACCTACATGTCTGCAGACTGAGAGGCAGCGAAATCCGGGCGGAGGAATTGGGACGAAGAAATCCACCAGTTACGAAATCCATCGACTAAATGCACTGCGTAAAATCCGTAGTCCATCTGGGCTGATATCACATGTTATGATCATCATTATCATCACGAGAGACAGCAATATTAGTGTTGAAACTGATGGTTCGCTACCGTACATTTAATAACTCATTTAATAACTCGACAGATTTGCATATCACTTTGGTTTTCACGCGGGACTCACCTGAATCTGTCGCTTATGATATCCTACAACTGAATGTGCTGCACAAAGGCCGACTCATGTTTCAGTTGGTACGATATTCAATATATCACAACATATTTTCCTAAAGTAGTCTACTCACGAGGTCCAAGGGTGTTCCAGCAAACTTATGAGTATTTTCATAAAGGAAACTACTCACAAGGTTTGTAATGTACTACTCATAAGGTTGCTGAAAACACTTCGACAGCCCACGACCTTTTTCCCCCACTGGGGCTCATCAGGTAGGCGCAACTCCCGAGTTTCCGTCAACCTTTTGTTCTGCTTTATCTTATGTCCCCTTATTTAACAGTATTTGAGGCTTTAAAGAAGAACGAGTGGGTGAAGGACGCGGTCCTGACTTATCGCAAGCATCACGAACTGATTACATCTCAAAGCCCCTCACTCTGGAAAGAAACTGGCCTCATGTTTCAGTCGCTACGATATTCGAGATATCGCGATACATGTATATCTTTGTAATGTACTACTCATAAGGTTGCTGAAAACACTTCGACAGCCCACGACCTTTTTCCCCCACTGGGGCTCATCAGGTAGGCGCAACTCCCGAGTTTCCGTCAACCTTTTGTTCTGCTTTATCTTATGTCCCCCTATTTAACAGTATTTGAGGCTTTAAAGAAGAACGAGTGGGTGAAGGACGCGGTCCTGACTTATCGCAAGCATCACGAACTGATTACATCTCAAAGCCCCTCACTCTGGAAAGAAACTGACGACACGACCTCCACGGAAATGGTTTGAGCTCCATTTCTGCAATGTCCTCTGGGTCCCTATCCTGGTAGGCTGACTGCAACACCTGAACCTCGTAATCTCCTCCAAGATTTTTGCCAAGTCATACGTTTTCCACGTCGCAGTTTTGATACAGGCCCGGGGAACATCACTGGTCTCAGTAGACGAGGTTGCATTGCACGTGACCAAGACTTCACAGCTGATGTCGCTGGATGTTTTCTACGGACGAATTACCTGCCGCACAGCCTAATTCCAATTTTCTAATCACCTCGTTACGAATCCGTTGACGCCGCGCGATACCAGCAACATTTCTGGAACGTCAGTGGTCAAACTCCTGAGGACTGCGGCTACCTGATGAGCCCCAAGAAGGGCGAAACCGGTCTTGGGTTATCGAAGAGTTCTCAGCAACCTGAGGATGCGTGATATCATCTGTCTGCAGAGGCCATGTTTCGTAGCCAGATAACGAAATAGCTCTTACTGCAACCTGATGCGGAGGACCCTTTGGACCCAATGATATCGATCGAATATTTGGCAAAATGCCACAAACGCAGAACTGCTTCGTTACTCTGTTAGTAGGACTGGCAACGAAGCAAACAGTCATTCGGAAACATCTTAACATTGAGTTGGTTGATCGGAAATGAAATGCCACTCACTGTCTATAGTCGTGAGCACTTTACGAGTAACACTTTCATCTGGCCTTTCCACCGGTGGCTCAAGTAGACCTATTTGTCATCGATCTGTTATCCAAGATGAACAGTTAGTTTCGAAATGCTTGGTCATTCGTATACGTCATTATGGCATGACGTCTGCAGTGACGTCTTCAGCATGCACTAATGATATCTCTTCTAATAGCCCAGGCTGACCAGCAGGTCAACGAACAGGTAGTGCTGAACAACTAAGCCTTTAGATTCCGAATTGGCATAAGAGAGGAAGTTGAGTTGTACACAGCAACCTAGGGTTGCTGGGACGCATTGGTCAAATACTGACTACTTTCGGAGCAACATACTGTCCAATAAGGGCGAGGATTGTGGGATTCAGCGAAGGATCCTGTGCAGCCTGCAATATTCTGTTTCTCCGCATGCGTAGTCAAATTCTCCTGTCCGATTTCTGATAAAGTCGTGATGTCACTCGGATGAAATAATGTTACAGTGCTTGAAAACAATTGGGCGTGAATAACCGTCAAAAAAATAAATCTAACATGCGCGTTATCGTTCCCCATAGCAACATTATTTCTCTAAGAACATATCCATTGGATACTTGGCGCCGGAAAAACTGGCGACTTACATGTGTTCAGTCAACTAACTATCGTCCAATGAAGGTTTTCGTTGTCCCCGCAATCAAAAGGTGCATTCATCTTTCTATTGTAATTTTTATCCAAGCACGTGTCGAATGAGCGTGTATTCATTTTTTCACTTTGAACCTGTGAATCGTTCGCCTCACTCATTCTTCTCCCAATTAAAGTTTACTCGCAATCACTCGCAAATATTTTTTCTAATCCTATATAATTAGGGGCTTGTGCTCATATGGTTCAAGATGGCAGCTTCAGGCTCTCGCCTGAGTGGCTACACATAATATTCTCACTTTCAGTCTGATTGGCCCGTCCGTGATCTGTGTTGCGTTGTGGTTTGCGTTTCTTGCGCTGGATTGCTCCACTGCGTACTGCCCACTATCTCCTGTTCTGATTACCACAGCGTACGCTTTAAGAAAAAAAGTCGAACTGACTATGCGCCTTGTGATGCTTACTTAGAAAGGCACGTGAATAACTGCTGAGTTTTTTCGAACAGCTCAAATTTTTGACCACTGCAGTCAGTATAAAGAGATGATTCTAGCTAGCCATGTCATGTGTTTAGGTCTCCTCACGACGCAACGGGTATGGACTTATAACCAGTTCGAGTAAAGCAGGCAGGTTGTGTGAACTGTCGTCGCAACCGCCTTATCAGACCCTGGACTTTCTCAAGTGAAACATTGTGGTTCTCCATCATTACTGTGAACCAAAACTTGGGCCCCTTTGTCCAGGAATTGTGAAGGGTAGAAATCGAGTATGTATTTTCCACTTTTCGGTTGCTTGCTTGTCCATCCAATGAGCAAGATCTTTTCACTTATTGGAGCAGTTGGCTCGGAGGGGCCAATGGCCTTTAGTGATAGTGATAAAGTTCATTTTTCACAGCGAGTTAAGAAGGGATTGATGAGCCCGAAGTTACGTTAGCTGTTCACGTGGCCATTGATCGCTTATCGATCGGTTTCATTTTATGCATGAGGGAACTCATAAATTCGTGAACAGCCCTCGTTTATGCCATCAGCAAAAGTCTAGATGATGGCGCAGATTGACCGGATGTCTCAGGATCAATAAAGCCAATCACAAGTGGAAAAGCTTGGTCAAAAGTTCGTGTGTGGTCAGCAGGCAACTGATTTGAAAAAGAACTACGTGCATAAGGCTGATGTAACAGGGAACGCCCTGCAGAAAGTAGTTGCGTGTCCAGAATCAAATGAGTAGTGAAAATTTAGTATTCGTACGCAAAAGTGTGAATGCAATAAAAAAAACTAAACATCATTAATTTCATTCACACGTAGGAAGACCAAAAACCTGAGAATCTGAGGCGTGGATTCATCGACCTGTGACAATGTGAAATGTATTCAGAGGGTGAAGAGGGCAAAACCGTGTGTAGACATTCAAAACAAACCATCATGTGATAATATCAGCGTAGACGATGAACAGAGTCAACCATAATCGTTTCGAGGCGAATCAGAAAACCCGAAAGTTTGCTGCTCATGACGACGTGGAATTACACGCGTACTCTGTCCCGTACAACTTTGTGCTGTACTCCTCAAACTCGCAATCCGATGACCTCTGGCTGAAGCTACTAGGCACTGGCCGTGACACACAGACAAGTGTCGATGGTGATTTCCTGTGGGAAAAAGGTGATTTCAGGTGCACTGCAACTACAGAGTTCAACTACGGATTGACAAGTAGCGGGATCAACTTTACGCACAAATTCATGGAATTCGTACCGCCCATGACCCCAGAAACAATGAAACATCTGTACGATGATTCTGAGTCTACCAGCTCGCACTGAGGTTCCTGCAGGTGAGATTGTAGTCTTTTTGGAATGTTATTTTCACAGTTTGTTTTGGAAGAATTGGATATCTCTTATACCGACTGAGAGCTTGAAGTAGTTTGTGTTGTAATCAACGCATCCTGTATTCTTAGGCCGGAGCTCTGCTTGCGATCAGGTCCCCTGTGGTGTTGTTTGAGATATCATGACAAAGCGTCAGCCTGCTAAGCTGGTTGCGGTCGCTATAGTGGAGTTATATCTGGAAAGGGTTCTAACCTTGTTACAACGGTACAAACTACTGTTGAAACATGTCAGTAGTATCAGGGAGCCTTCCTCGGATTTGATGGAAGATGGGTGCAAAAATTACGGAAGCAATTTGCATTGTTTGTGCATCATTCTTTACCAGTCAAAAACGGGACGCTTGAGAATGTTTAGCCATCAAAAATTCTGTGCAACGACATTTTTTTCCGCTTTCGTGTCCAATAGACTGTTGGTTGGCAAACAACCCTGCAATCAACGGCTATTCCTTTCATGGGTATTCATAAACTTCAAGCACTATGTGAGCGCAAAATTTCAAAGCAAACTTCACTACTGAAAACCAGCTTTACAAGATGTTACTTTCATCTATTCACTCATCTCAAAATCGAATGTCAATCCAATTCCCTTGTTCGAATTTCTTTAATTCCTAACTGGTTCTGAATAACTGAGGTGGATGTCCACGTTGATGGAGAAGTATATCACGAAAACTGAAAAAAAACTCTTTTGGATAGAATTCTACTTGTTGATGATGAGAACAGTTTGAGACATTCCCCAATATCTGTCTTCCTGGAGACAAATGGGGAATCATTGATTTCTTACCCTGTCAATCAAACTTTAACGAAATCATCGTCTGGGACAAGTTGTGCAAAGCCCAGGCAGAGATTTCTACAAGTCACGTGGTCATGCAAGTGACGCGAGTGCTAGAATCAAGCGAAGTATTGTCGGTCTCCGCAACACTGACCAACTGTCAGTTCCGACTCAAGACTGTCAGTCGATAAACCTCGAGTAAGTTTATGGAAATCCTGATGAGTTTTCGCCTCCGAAATGCGATTACAATTACCAGTTAGAGAAATTTGGGCTGACAGAGGAGATTAGTCAGCCTACGTTCATCTTCAGCGCACGAAGTCGTTTTTTCGTAAAAGGAAAAGCAGACCGCACAAAAATTGTTTTATTCATTACATTCATTACACATTGTATTCATTATTATTATTCGTTACATTATTCATTACATTCATTCACATCTGTGAAGTGTAAATCTACAGGATTTAAGTGTCCTGCAGTGAAAAAATTAGAGGTGATCAGCGTGCTCGAATTCTCACCAGTATTGTTTTCCAGCTACTTCTGCCGTTCACAACCTTATATCCTGTTGAGTCCCATCGAAGAAGCACTGAACCCCGCTTGAGGCGCGGTGCCAGACGAGTGCGCACTGGAAACACCTGAATTGTCACATTCCCTAAGCCGCAAAACGTGATAATGCTTGAGCAATATGATTGGTTTGCCGAATGCCACTGACGACACAAGGAAGATGGTTCTGTAACCACGTGTATCATCTAAGGCCCAGGCGCGATGAAAGCTTACTCAGGAGCGACATCCACACCGTCGACGGAGCTCATCAGAATCAGAATCAGATGTTTACACTGAATAGTTTACCAGTCAGATCATCATACAAGTTCCCATATCCCTGAATCAGTCATGTATTGTCGAGCCAGAAAAATCCCTCGAGTCTTATTTGTGACAAAGTGCGCTTCATGGTTTGTTCCCGGTCACGTCCGCTGACTTGATGCAATCACACACTGCCCAACTGGCGCCGGATAGTGTTCTTCCGTATGCTCTTTATGCCGTCACCCTTTGATTAGGTTACTTCAGTGAGTGCGGTGTCACTGAACAGTTGTCATCAGCGACTTGCGAGCAGTGAGCAGGCATGTTGGCGTAGGGATAACTGACACCCGATGAGGATGATTTGTGAATGCCGCAGTCCAGTCATTCTGTTCCTCGGCAGAAACAACTTCATGGTCGGCGCGTGACAAGGCTTACCGAGATCAAGAAATGCAAGCATCCTGCAATTCAATCCATTCAGGACGACCTCAAGCGCGTCCCGCGAGTATCAATGTCCTGAGAGACCATTGGCTGGTTTAAGAGGAAACAGCTCCAACTTTACGTTCACAATACTCTCGTTTAAGCAGTTATTCTTTTCCGTCCGTACCAAAGGCAGAGCAGTGGACTCAAGCTTATCAACAGTGCACATCTCCCACTATACTGGAGGCTAAACTCAGAAGGCCCAACGTGCTAGCCGAGCACCAGCACCCGCTGGATGCAACTGACTCACCACATTTGGCCGGGCGATAGTGTTCAATCTTAAACAGTGTGACTGATGTATCCGACGCTTCGAACGATAATCTAGTAACTGCACCCTTGAAGTGTGTCCAACCGCAAGGCCTACAAGTAGAACATAACACTTGACGAGCCCCAGAAGGGCAAAACCGGTCGTGGGCTCTCGAAGTGTTTTCAGCAGCCTTATGAGTATACATGTATATATACATGTATCGCGATATCTCGAATATCTTAGCGAATGAAACATGAGGCGGCCTGGTGTATCACATTCGGTTGCCTGGAAACATCAAAAACCCATAGATTCAGCTGGATTCCGGGTGAGTCTCTCGCAAAACCAAATTGGTTTGCAAATGAGTATGTTTCGCTAATTTCGTGCTATTTAGTTTCAAGTAGAACATAGACGGAACGGAAACTCGGGGACTGCGCTTACCTGATGAGCCCCAAGAAGAGCTAAACCGGTAGTGGGCTGTAGAAGAGTTCTCAGTTGTGAGTAGTTTCCTTTATGAAAATCTAGTCTAGTTTGAAAGCAGTGACTTCCCTCGATTTCACTAACGTTGTGCTAGCCTAAAACGAGTATCCTCGTGGACTTCGGGAGAATATCATGCGAGAGAAGTCAGAAGCCAACAGTGACCTGAAGGTTTTTAAGAAAGGACTATTTGGTAACCTTTCTGTTGTGACAGATTTTTGTGAGTTGCCAGGACGCCGCCCATTCCCCAGCCTCTTCGACCCAGCCAAGCTGAGAATCACATTCCCTACTCGACCGGTGGCCTTTCGAAGCCTTCCGTGACCACAATTGTGTGCGTATATCAGTCGTTTGTGGGTGGGTTGGTGCCTTCTGTCTGATGGTCCGGACACAAACAACCCCTGGAGTTTCGTGAGATGCGGACGATTCCCAATCAAAACAAAACAGCTGAATAATACTTCTCGGCATATTGCGGCTTCACTTACAAGACGACATCTCCAACAGGATCCCATATCTACCCACATTATCACCGACAGGCGGGGTATACTTGTCCACCGACGGATCAGTTAGTGGATAGGGCAAGACAGTTTGCCTCAGAAGGGGAACAAATATCAAGACCTCAATTTCTCGAATATTGGTTTGTCAAAATTACTGTACCAAACCGGGATCGAACTTCCGGAGTTTTAAAACAGAGTATCTAGTATGGGTTGGGACCACTAATGAATGCCTTGAGGATTCAAATGTGTGCGAGCAAAAACAGTTTGTTCAAAATCACTGACTACTGCCACTGTAAGAGTGGATACTACTGGTGAGGCATGCGAGTAGTATGTGGTTTTCTCGTAAATCCGCTTTGCGTCTCTTGAAAAGTGATATCTATTATGGAATTTGTGGAGTAGCTTTGCAGCATTTGCTTGCATTTGAGTGGCAGTCAATGAATATCCAGGAAAGTTCAGAAAGACGCGTTCAAGGAGAAGATGGACATTCAGTTTTTGTAAACAAGATGCACATGGGAGTTTTGCTTCCCTGTTCGATAGTCGGTAACAGTTCAGTTGGTGTTTCTCTGGTAAACGACTCCGCAGAAAAGGCCTTCTTTCTCTCACCGCAAATGTGCCCGCGCCTGCGGCTGATGGCTGAAACGGAGCCACGTGACCTTCAGAGTGCGGATGAATTCTTCAAACCGGTGGACCTCAATGACCTGTGGTGTGGACAGCTTTGTGGGAAACTGATCACAACTTTGTAGACGCAATACCTTACTCGTGAGGGTACTGAAAACTTTGTGACAGCCCACGACCGGTCCAGTCATTCTTGGGACTCGTCAGGTAGCCGCAGTCTTCGAGTTTCCGACAACCTCATATTCTACTTGAACCTAAATTGCACGAAATTAGCGAAAACCAATTCGGTTTTGACTCACCTGGAACCCGTTTATGATGAACACACCTTTGTTCTGGACCGTTTCATGCTTGGCAAAATTTTTCTCCACCCCGTTTGAAAGTGAACGGTTCGAAACCATCGTTCACTCGCAGATTTTCCGTTGGTATATTCCAGACAAATCCGTTCAACCGTGTAATTATTCACGTGAACGTTTCTTTACTTCGCCTTGGTAGGCGAATATTCAGTTATTTGCGATCGTCTGACTTTTGTGCACATCTGTCGGTCAAACCTGGTACGAATATTGTCGCGAGATTTTCCGTCTGCGATTTGAGTTGAAACTCCCACGCAAGAACTACAGGTCAATCATCTTTTCAACGTGAGTCTACAGCCAGTCCGGCATCACTCATGGAGGTTTCTAGCTGTCCCCCAAACTGGAGCCAACACACGTGATTATGTGAGGTGAAAAATGAGCCCAGGTGGACTGAGAACAAGCGTGTGAGTAAAGACCTCTTTCCAACATCTCCTGAAACTATACATCGATCGTGTTAAACCAGTCGAATTGGCAACAACAAAAAACGTGGTCAGGTGTGAACCAAGCGACGCTTCAAGCGTAGAAAATTCGATGTGACCGATCCCACAGGTAAAGTACCTGCGTGATTTATGACATAAAAAGATCACATTGGGCGGCGACAGTGAATCAAATTTTGCTCCACACGGTTCGTGCACCCTGTGGCACACTGTACGGTTTGTTTAAAAAAAGAGACTATGTATTTTTCCGGCGATATCCTTTACCGAACAATGACCTTGGAAATCATCCGGTCCAAGGACATCTAATTTCATCACGATCCGCAAGTCTAACATGGAAGGAATTTAGAACGGAGGTAGATGAAAGGAGTCGTACAATCAAGACAACATGTTCCGATAGACTGTCTGGATATCCTTGATTAAATTCATTTATTGATTAGATAACTGTAAGACATCCACTAACGTAGTGGTTAGTTTGAATGAGAAATTCCTCCAATAATACTCACACCTTTAGAAACATATTGGCGCGGCTGTTAAAACTGGAAACCAAATATCGCTCAGACGTTTTAGGGTACATCCCAATAGAAGTCATGTTACCTTGAAGTGAGTATTGTAACGCTCGGTGAACGTTTGTTGATTCCTTCACACCTACCGACACTTCATGACTCTCATTCCACATTTCAGACACTGCTTGGAGTATAAACTTCACCTGTATTTTCCTTGACATTTACGTCGGATCTGCTCAAAGACCTGTGGTACAATCTTGAATGTACGTTCGTATTGAATCATTGCTATGTATTAGCCATTGACACTTCTATTCAATCAATAACCGTTGTTTATTTGTTGTTATTACAGAACCATACCGAATACAACGACAGTCTTCTCGACTTAACAAAAGACTTCGGGTGCGTATACTCAGATAGTATCTCAGCCGCATATCTTGCATCAATCACCTAGGTTCAAAGTGAAACCTAAAGTTATTCAAGATGTCGCAATCTGACGATGGATTACGTCCTCCAGTATTGTCACGTAACGCTTCTCCTACAGAGCGTGACGCAGTGCATTCATCGGATAATCGCCATATGGAGCTGGAGCTCGCACGTCTGCGCATCAGAGAGTTGGAAATTCAACTTGAACTGCAGAAACTTTCTGAAGCGAAAGCCAAAAGGAACAATCAGGACGAATGCGATTCGCACACTCAACTTCAATCAGATCCAGCTGATTCGAAGTCCATAGCCTTTGCCCTGGAAAGGCGACTGGAATTACCGAAGCGCGAATTGCAACGCTTTAATGGGAACCCGAAGGACTATTGGGCCTTCATGAAAGCGTTCAGTAGTACTATTGAAGACCGTACCCGAGACGACGAGGCTCGCCTGGGTTATTTAATACAATATTGTGACGGTGAAGCAAAAAGAAGGATTGAGCATTGTACGGTCCTACGACCCAACGAAGGTTACGGGCTCGCGAAGGAAATTTTAAGAAAGCGATTCGGCCAGAACTACATGGTGGCCCGAGCGTTTATCGACGATTTGATCACTGGGCCCACTATAAAAGATGGTGATTCGTCCGCCCTATCCGATTTGGCACAACAGCTGACCGTGTGTGAGGTAACATTAAGAGAAATGGATTATTCGTCCGATCTTAATTCCCAACATACGATTCAGACCATTGTACGAAGATTACCTTCTCGACTTCGTTTCAAATGGGCCAAAGCTGTCGCTAACATCAGACGAGAAGATCGTGAGCCAGAAGTTACTGACCTTACTGCCTTTATCGAAGCACGTGTTGATAGCCTGTGTTCGGATTACGGCGAACTTGCTCTCAGTCTAGCGTCCGAGGAACGAGCGAGAAAAAGGCCACCACTATCCGGTCAAATGCACGGTAGAAATATTCATTCTACTCAAACGTTAGCTCCTCGTGCCGGTATCGATCCTCGCTGTGGTGTCTGTGGCGAAGCCCATTATCCTGATCAATGTGCGCGATTCATTGCAGAGTCACCAGAAAAACGTCGCGAAATCGTAATGCGCCGTAAACTGTGCAATTTGTGCCTACGCCCGAATCATGTCGCGAAATTCTGCAGGTCGCGAACAGTCTGCTCTCTCAACGGATGCAACGGTCCTCACCACCATTTGTTACATTTAAATGTTGTTCAGAATGATGAAGAACCAAGCGTATCATCACACCACACTTCTCTACATCACTCCGATCAAGCGTTTCCGCGTGTTTCCTCGCGCGGTGTAGCTCTCGCGGTCATTCCAGTTATCGTCAGAAATGGAGCTCGAACCATCAGTACATGCGCCTTTCTCGACAGTGGCTCAGATTCCTCATTTATCTCTCAAGCCCTTGCGACAAGACTAAATTTGCGCGGTCAGCATACCAAACTCACCTTGAAAACTTTGACTGACGATAAAACTCTTCAGTCAGCAGAAGTGAGGTTTGATTTAGATTGTCCGGGTTCAAAGGAATCAATCTGTGTTCAGCGAGCATGGGTGGTGAAGAACCTTCCTAAAATTAACCGAATTGTTCCGAACCACTACCAGCTAGCAAGATGGGCACATTTAAAGGATGTCCCATTCGATAAATACAACGACACCGAGATCGGTATTTTACTCGGATCCGATGTACCCAAGGCTCATTGGATAGAGGAACAACGGAAAGGCACCCCAGACGAACCATTCGCTATCAAAACGCCACTTGGTTGGACATTGATGGGTCCATTGTATAAATGTGGTACGCAGCATTCCTTTGTAAATCACACAACAATATGTGAATTTGAGAAAAACCTAGAGCGTTTTTACCAGCAAGATATGCTGGATCCTGGACCTACAAAAGACAAGGAAATGTCCGTTTTAGACCGGAGGGCTCTCACTACAATGCAAAACACCGTGATATTCAAAGACGGCCATTATGAAATAGCATTACCATGGTTGACCGATCCTTACTCGTTACCTGATAACAAGTCGGCCGTCTTCCGTCGACTAAGCCAGCTGCGTAGACGACTTTTGCAGTGCGACGAGTTGCGTGAACGCTACTGTGAAGTCATGAGCGAATATTTGAAACAGTCTCACGCGGAACGGGCGCAAGAATCATCTTTGGGTTTCAAATGGTATCTCCCACACCACCCCGTTTTCCATCCAATGAAACCAGGAAAACTTCGTATAGTCTTTGACTGTGCTGCAGCCTTTAGAGGGTTTTCTCTGAATGAAAGTTTGATGTCAGGTCCCGATTTAAATAATTCGCTCATCGGCGTCCTTCTTAGGTTTCGGCGCGAAAGGATCGCAGTGATGGCCGATATACAAGCTATGTTCCACCAGGTTCGGGTTCCAGAAGAAGATCGTAATGCTTTGCGTTTTTTGTGGTGGGATAATGAAAAACTCGAAGGGCCTCCGCTAGAGTATAGAATGTGTGTTCATCTGTTTGGTGCCAAATCCTCCCCAAGTTGCGCAGCATTCGCGCTGAACCGTGCGATTATAGACAAAGGAAAATCTTACGATGTGGACGTTGTGGAAGAAGCCAAACAATGTTTCTATGTAGATGACTGCTTATTCAGCGCCCGAACCATTGATGAAGCTCGTACTTACGCGGGTCAGTTGAAATCGATGCTGGCAGACGGCGGATTCAATCTTTCGAAATGGGTGAGCAACGATTTACGGGTATTGAAATTATTACCAGAATCTGACTGCGCGGTGGACTGTGTCCAGCTTTCATTAAACGAACCATCACTTCATCGTACTCTTGGTTTGAACTGGAACCTAAAGGAAGACTCTTATAGATTTCACGTTCAAACAATGACTTCACTCGCCACCAGAAGGAATATATTGTCTTACGTTTCCTCCTTTTTTGACCCTCTGGGTTATTTGTCTCCTGTCATTTTAACTGCTAAACTCTTACTCCAGCGGTTGTGCAAATTGAAGTTTGAATGGGATCAAATCATAGAGGGCGTCGAGCTGGATTTATGGTTGAAATGGTCACGTTCGATTCAGCTGATTCAAAATGTCGTCATACCTAGGTGCATAAAGGGCCCAGGGTTTTACAGTACCACACAATTTGATTTGCATGTCTTTAGCGACGCATCTGATTCGGGCTATGGTGCAGTCGCTTACTTTCTGTTGACCAAGCAAAATGGAGAAACATGCTGCAGACTCGTTTTGGCAAAAGCTCGCGTAGCTCCCATTAAAACGACTACGATGCCTCGTTTAGAGTTAGTCGCGGCGGTGGTTGCAGCGAAGTTGGCGAAACAGATACAAGTCGACAGTGGAGTTGTCATCTCTTCGACAACCTTATGGACGGACTCATTAATCGTCTTATATAGCGTCCGAAACCAATCAAAGAGATTTCCTACCTTCGTTGCCAATCGTTTGGCCGTTATACTGGACTTATCTAGTGTCGAAGAATGGCGATATGTTCCGACAAAATACAATCCTGCTGACCTTGCGTCTCGTGGCGTGTTCGCTTCCGATGCGTCAAAGCTCAAGCGCTGGTTAGATGGGCCTTCATTTCTGACACTCGATCACAGCTTATGGCCGCAGACTCCATCTAGTGCCGCAACGACGGAGTGTACTGTATTTACGTCGCTTGTCAATACACCTGATGAGCCAAAAGAAGTAAATCTGATTTCACGGTTTGAACACGTCAAACCTTGGACTAAGTTACTCCGCCTAGTGGCGTGGTTGTTAAAATATAAAACATATCTAGTGAAGAAAAACGAGCAACAAAACCCGTCATTGACGGTGAACGACCTGCGTGTAGCCACAAAGGAAGTAATCCGACTGATACAATCACAAACATTTGGCAAAGAAATTTCATCGCTACAGAACACATGTTCTGTTGCCGACACCGTGACAACTCATGGACCGAAAAAGGACAAGGTAGTTTGGCGGTCAAGTTCATTGCGTAAATTGAACCCCCTTTTGTTCGACGATATTCTAAGGGTTGGTGGTCGATTACAAGACGCTCCGCTACCATTTGAGACTAAGTACCCTGTAATCCTCCCTTCGAAGCATTTCGTCACTCATTTGATAATTGAATGGTCACGCGGGACTCAACTTCGTCGTTTCAAATTTAAGGCAAAAGTACTGGATCCTGAAGGCTGCAAAAACGGTCAAATCGCTACTAAAAGACTGTATCAAATGTCGCCGTTGGTTCGGGCAACCCTGTCAACAAGTTATGGCTCAACTACCGGCTGATCGAACCCTGTGTTACCAAGATCCTTGACACTCCACCAAGGAGCGATCCAACTCACTTGTCGATTCCGGGGGGAGTGTAACGTTCGGTGAACGTTTGTTGATTCCTTCACACCTACCGACACTTCATGACTCTCATTTTTCAGTTCAGACACTGCTTGGAGTATAAACTTCACCTGTATTTCCCTTGATATTTACGTCGGATCTGCTCAAAGACCTGTGGTACTGAATGTACGCAATCATCTAGGTTCAAAGTGAAACCTAAAAGTATCGTCACTCCTTTATCACTCCGACGTCACCGTAATAGCGCTACTCTTTGTAAACAAAAAAATGGCCCGGTTTGTTTTTGCCAAATAGGATGGTTTACCAGACACAGCGTCCTACTACTGGTTTCCTCATCACGAACATTTTTTCCGCTATTATACCAGAGTCACCTGCTAACCCAATTCCGAGAAATTCCAAGAGATTCTTCAGTCTGTAAAAGTATTCGTCCAGGAAGTCTCCTCCTGAGAAGCGGAATGTTGAATCCTCCGAGGGATAACGTGCAGGACTGTAGTACAACGTAACATAGCGTAGCGTAGTTTAGTGTGGTGTGGCAAAGGGTAGTACAGTGTGGTATAATAAAGTATCGTTCAGCTGTAACACCCTTCCCCGGTGCCTAGCTGCCATCCCACCCAGGGGCAGCACGAGGGCTGAGATACTGCCAGGTTGCCCAAGCCAACACACAGGGGTGGTCGAGAGGCAGAGGTCGGGTTCGAACCACGGACCTTCCAGTCAGTAAATTCTCTTGATCCCCGCCCATTAATATAGTATAGCATAGTATAGTAAACTTCATATCATCACTTCACTTCCTCACTCAGTGGATTCCCGGCACATACCTGCGCGGATTCAACTAGATCAAAGCTCTGTTCTTCAGGCCGGACAGGATCGGTTATCCCTTCGTTCGCCCGGTTCATCGATCCATACGGGTTCTTTGTCCCGGCATGATGGCAACATCAAACTAAACAATAGCAATTACTAAAGCGTGCCTGAAATTCCCGTCTTGGTGAACTCAGGTGCGCACACATGTATAAACATGGTTGATTCGGAAGGTCTTAGACCGAAACCGGCAAATATAGCGAACAACTTGGCTAGGGGAAGATGGTGTGGGTTGACACTGTGTTGTGGATTGGTGGACGATCGTGCATTGCCCGAATCTGGTGGGAACACCGGATCAGCAATTCTGAATTATGTCGAATGGTGTTCGGGAGAAATAACTCACCCTCGATAGATGAACTGATCACACTGCACAGGTTGCGCTGGCTTGACCACGTGCTGCGTATGCCAGTCGACCGACTTCCTCGAAGGGCTCTTTTCGCCCAACCATGTGAAGGGTGGAAGAGATCTAGAGGCGGTCAAGCAATGACTTGGCAGCGAAGTATGAAAGCCATTACCGGAAAACTCAGCTGCGCTGGTCACTGCCGTCTTCCTGGATGTGGACCCCCAGACGGTCCACATCAATGGCTAGAGACATTGTCAGACATGGCCCAGTCGCGCCCTCAATGGCGCTCGTGCATCCAATCTATTACCTCCAATGCATAGCTCCTTTTCCAACCCCCAACCCCACTTGACAGCCCACTGACAGTGCTGGATTTGTGCACCAATTTATCAGCTCCCGCCTGCAATGCGCAACAACCCATCCCACCCCCAAATCATCGGTGAACGAAACTGCGGGAGCTCCAACCACTGCATGATGAGTACGCGGTTATTACAGCTGACAACGATGTGCAACTCTGTATCGGTCCCTTGGCTTCCTGCTCCGCCCACTGTGGTATATCAAAAGGCACGGTAGCCCTAGACAGCCCTTTATGGAGACAAGAGTAAATTATTACAACCGTATTCATAGGGTAAGCACAGAGTGTTCCAAAAGGTCGTGCCAGGATCTCCGTGAGGGGCGAGGAGCGTCAAAGTTGCTCAACTCGGATTGGCTGGCATTCTGGCCAATCAGGGCATGCCTTCGTTTGGTCCGTGTCCTGCACGTGACACGTCCGTCCAAATTATTTAATGTTCGGTTATTAGGGCCGCTGGCCTCCGAACACACTGTGAAGAAAATGACCCGAAAAATGCGGGCAACTTGAAGAGCTTTGGGGTTGAGTTTATCACACATGTGGGGAAGTTCAAAAAAGGGTGTGATAAACAGACGGCTACTGATTCAAACAGTCATCTGAATACAAAATGGATTTATATGAATGATTGTTGGTCCAAGCAGAGGACCTGGCTGTCATAGGCTTGACGGACGCTTCCACTTAGATGTGATCGAATACGGACAGCTCAGCGTTTCCGTTCTTGGTGGCTTGCAGAGTTTAGCAGCTACGGGACAATTAAGAAGCATCTTTGTACCAGCCGCCTGGAAGTGTCACAAAGAACAGTTTCAGAGAGGCCAGTATTTCTCGTTCCCCCGTACACCGGTGATGGCATTCTATATTTTATAAAAAGGACACCAGATGTGGCACCGAGGACAATGTACGAGGCTATACAAATGGGGATCTTAGCCTTTTTCTCCCGTCAGATCGCCAAGGCTAGTACTCTCCAACAACCACGGTGCCTACCGACCCCCTGCAGATGTTAAGGCAGAACTATCCGCAAGTTTGTGACGCGATCAACTGACTGCTTACACCTACGTTAACCCCGCTATAGTATCCGAGTTTGAGATTGAGAACTGTCCAAGGTTATATCCACTGTTAACATCATGTTCTTGCCGTGAGACACATTTGAAATAGAGGCACGACCGGTCTCACGTGACCAATTTCCAACAGACTCAACTGAGTCACGTTTATGTTTGCAGGATAGCTTGAGTTTAGTTTTGAAACTGTTACAGTTTCCCTGATGGATGTCGTATTATATAAGAAATACTGAGTTTCATAATCGATGAATCCAGTCCTGCTGCCTGACACATCAGTGTTGAAAGCGCGCACAGTGAGATCTTTTCTCAAGGACTGTCATCCAGAACCGCTTATGTGGTTGTCGAAAACTTTGCCCATATTGAGTGTAGCCTCCATCAACTGTGGACAGCCTACTGGTGACTTTGTCCATTTTTCGCGCAGGCAAGGAAGAAGTACTCACCCAAGTGCGCACTGATGATGTCTCCTCGCGTGGTGACGAAACGTTTGCAAGCCAATTGCCAAGCTCGGCGAACAGATCAACAGCCATCTGATCAACAACCAATAAACTCACTCGAGCTACCAATATTTCATCACATTACCCTCACAGACATATTTCTTTGTTTCTCGTTTCGATCGCTTTATTTTACCCCGTATTTATTCAAAAGTTCAGGTGTTTTGAACTGTGTAACTTGAATAGAAAACTTCCTCAAGCCCCATGTTTACCAATGATTATGGTTTCATTGACTAAATGGGAATTTTCGGCATCCCACATCAAAATGTGTTCAGCAAGACGATGTTTTCCACTACGAATGTTTGGTTGCTAACCTGTCTCTGAAACACAGAGGCCTCTCATTTCTAACTACCCACACGCAAAATACGTACGCACTGGAGGTATGAACAACTTCCTTACCTAGGTAACTGTATGACCGCTAGGTATTTATAGGTGCATGAAAACATGTTTGAATGTAGAGCATTTTCGGTTATTTTTGCCTAAGATCTCGTCCGCAATCAGACGTGGCAACACTATGAATGTGCAGATGACATGCAGTCACTTCGATCACCACCTGTTGAGTAGGACAGGTGAACGCACTCAGGCGCGTGTTTGTCTCAGGCAGTCATTGTACCCAGCGGCCAAACGATCGTAGCCAGGACGAGAAAGTTCATACATTTGACGGGTGAATTTTGAGTGATGCACGTCATCTTTTTTCAAGTTTGGAGGCAATCGGAAATGAACAAGAGAGCGGAGAAACAGAGCACCGCATCACCATACTTCCTCATCAAACGTTCCCTTAGCAAACCGAGTTCTGTTTGTAATCAAGAGTGACCGCCTAGCTGTGTAGATCGCATGACCCACCTGTCGGGTGTCGGGCCACCTTGAGGCTAACTGAGTGAAATGTTCCGCGACAGGTGGATTGACGCCACAAATCGGCAGCACTGGAACTAACCAAAACTAGCAAACCTCAAGCATGTGGTGACCAAGCAGGTCTGAGCAACCTATCAGTTATCCGGAACTTGAATCCCAAAGAAAACTGGGATGTACATTGCTTTTGAGCTCCGATATAGCCAAAACCGAGTGAAAAAAGGGACCTTGGTTTCCACGCTAACAATGTCATTCATAGTTTCCTGTGGTTTTCTCGCTAATAGGAACGAAGAAGTTCCTAAACTGCTCTGAGATTCTATAAACCAAGCATTTCGTTTATTCCATCCTACGAATATTTTATTCACGCAAAACTTTTAGTGAAACAGAAGGCCAATAGTTTGTTCGTTTCGGTTGTTGACTGTTCCATATTGCCTGGATGAAAGAAATTATGATTCATTGCGATTATATTTAACAGTAAACCGCAGCAACGAGTCTGTACATTGGATGCTCTCAACCAGACAAAGTAGTTTCGCGTTCTCTGCTAAACACAGCCACACCCCCTGGGTGCAATCCTATCAATCAGTAACATTGAAATGGAACAGGATGCGAGTGGAATAGTTCTTTGTCCGCAAGGATCTCTCCTTCTAGAATCTCAGTCAAATTACTACAAAAACTCTCGTCCTTTGAGGATTGCTTAGCCAGCCGGTCAGGTGTTTTTGAATGGCCACAAATGCCCAAGTGTAGACCAGCCTATGGTATGAATAATCGATATCCAGGTCACGTGATGTGGATGACTGCTTATCACTTGAAGCTATCGGGGCTTCCGTACGGGAAAACGCAGAACGCAGGTCCGAAACACAAATCAGATGTGAGTGATACGCTACCAGAAAAAAAAACACACTTCAGCACTTAAACATAGAATTTTTGAAACAGGAGTTTATTGTCGTGATCACGTGCTAAAAAGGAAAAAAAGTAACAGGGTGCCGCCTAAGGGCCTCGTGGTTGCGCGCTGGTCTTCATCGTGCCACAAAGCCGGGACGGTGTTTAAACAGAATAGGCAGCTGAACTTGTCTGATCGTGTCACAACGACTGCAGTGCCTGTTAAAGCAAGTTCTTCGGAATAGATCACATGATCCATATCTTTGATATCTGCGCTCACATTGAAAGTTTCAAAATGAAACTCCTTTTATTGTCAGATGAAACTGCAAAACTGTTAGAAGGTTCACGTGCATAAACGTAACGGAGAACGAGTGTTCTCGATCGCTCAGTTGGCAGGACATCCATCCTTCAGGCGAAAGGTTGGTGGTTCGAATCCCTCATCAGGGTTGGAACTTCTATTCATCTTATGTGCAATGAGACCTCCAGAGCTCAATTTAACAGTGAAAAATTTGGTTTCTATGACCCGCTGTTAAATTGAATATTGATGGACAATACTGGGAAGACTGTTCTGCACACATTATGAAGACTGATAAGTTAAGCAAGAATCTGCAGCCAGGTAACCAAAGTTTACGTGAGTGCGTTTATATATCACCTTGGCAACTACACGCAAATTATCAATTGAATTAAACAATATGCAAATTTTCAAAAATTTTGTGCTGCTTGAGGACTCACAAAAAACGAATTCTCACATCGCTGTCTCTGGGTGCGTTGAACCTTTGGCTAAGCTCCGGCCGATCGATCTTCACTGCATCTCGGGAATGAACCTTTTGAATTTTGCCCATTACTCCGTTTATTTTTGCGTCAGACAGTTTGAATGAGACTAAAGGTCGGAATCAAACAAAACTTGGTGGCTGAGCCATCCACCGCCCCACAAACGTTTCCACGTATGTGCACTTCAGTAGTTGAGTCACTTGGGAGTGCTTCCGACCTGTCGGTGATGTACCGTGTTACAAAGGTTTTGTCAGAACACTTTAAGTAAATCCCTTTGGCGCGGGTCTCGAAACGTATCATGTAACGTTCAGCTCTCACCGGAGACATACGATAGTCTTTGGAGTGGGTAGGTCGTACCTGAACAGAACATGGCCACAAGGAAAACAGGGATCCAGATAACTCACTGATGTGTAAGGCAAAAAAATCTCTCAGCTGTAACTCCCTTCCGGTGCCTAGCTGCTACCCGAAAGAAGCACGAGGGCTGGGGTCCTGCCAGGTTGCCCAAGCCTAGATAGGGGAAGTCGAGAGACAGAGGTCAGGTTCGAACCACAGACCTTCAGGTCAGTAAATTCGCGCTGTAACCACTTGAGCCATCTCGCCCCGGTGTGTAAGGCACCTACGTGACACCTCCAAAATAACTTGTCTCGACGTCTTAACATCTCCTACACATGAGGAAGACAGCGATACTGTTCGCCAAAAACGATCGACTTCATTCATTCCACAGCGCGTGAATTCATTTACATACGTATAACACAAATAAATGTTGAGTAATGACAGGAGGGATTCCCTACGCCCTGACTAAGGTGGGATTGGTTGACACGGTGTCAGGACAACGCCTTACTCAGTGCCGAATTCCAACAGAAATGCGATAACTTCTCCAGGTGTTAGTCTTTTCAGCAGAAAACTCAGTAAAACTCAGTGCACCTTATCACACGGACTTCATCAGTTTGAATGTCTGGAATAGAGGTCAGTTGCACTGGTTTTGCTTGCAATTAGAACAGATCAATATCTTCTAGTGAGCTCGCTTACATACTCTCCCGTCCACCAACCCGTGTTCAGGTGGGATTTTGTAGCAAGTTAATGAGAGTTATCGACTGTCACGGATACAATGGCAAGCGCTGCGTAAGTGCTGTACATAAGTGTTGTTGGCGTTGTAAAAACCGGGTGAGCTTTTAGCGAGAGGACAGACCGTACTGATCACAGTTTGCTGAAAGAAGCGTAGAACATCCTCCGGTTGGGTTGATAAAAGACTAAAGGTGGAAGACGTGTGATAGAACACAAAACTGGAAAGATTCTGCTTTAGTGGTTAGCTTAAAACTGAAGGGACTAAAGCGACTGTACCGACTACAATTTCATGAGGGTTGTTAGTTGGGGGTGGATGAATAAAAATGTTAGTCACAGTGACGGTTTGCAGGACTTACGTCGATATCCTAAAGTGGCCAATGAGATGCACGCGGGCTTATCGCTTAATCATGTGTCCTCATTGCACTATCAATCAATACTTTCTATTGATTACTCCATCCTGATTTTAGTTGAGTGATATCTGTTCACCAGTTGAACTTCTTGAGCTCCCGCAGCGTCCAAATAGTGGGCTATTGTATAGTAACGGTAGCAACTCTATAAGAAACGATGGTTATGACAGACACACTTAAGTGACACGTGTATCAATTTCGCTTGAAAATTCCTCATCGTGTCCTGTTGCAATCAACCAAGTGAGTCCACACCAAAAGGGAAGGCAGTGGACTCGAGTTTTGCCCTTAATGGACCGGGTGTGGAACTCAGGACATACGAGCACGTCCAAAATGCGCTTGGCGCGCTTGAATTGTCATATGTAAACAGACGAACGTTCACAATGCGATTGGTTTGCTCGATGCCTTGAAAGATGATCCAGTAACGGTCCTGGTTGTCTCGATCGACTGATCCGCTTTTCGGAACTTTTCAGTCCTGGATGGGGACCCCGAAACGGGCCACATCAATGGCTAGAGACTCGTGCCCTTAGTGGCGCTTGTGCATTCAAGCTATTGCCTTCAGAGCATAGTCCGCTTCTCGGTCCCCTTATTTAAAAGATCACTGACGGATTTGCTCATCAATTTGTCGGCTCCTGCATCCGACGCGTAGTCACACATCATCGGTGAAGGAAACTGTGGCAGCTACAACTACTGTCCGACAAGTATGCGGTTCTTATAGTTGACTGAGGAATATGAGGAGGATGACGATGATGGTGATGATGATGATGATGACAACGACGATCATGATGATGATGACGATGATGATGGTGTTGATGATAATGATGACGATGATGATGATGATAATGATGATGATGATGCAGTCACTCAGCGCGGCGGGTGCCCGAAGCCTCTTGGATGTGAAAATAAAGGTGTAGAAAGCATGCGGTGCTGGTGTAGTGGTAACACGCTCTCCTCACATTTTAAATATTCGAAGTTGAAACTTTTACACGATCAGGAATATGTACTGCTGATTAGCTCTAATAAGACTGAAATTCGGGTACCATTCTCGTTATCTTGTGGGTGGATTCTGCAGAACCGTAGCGCCGGGCAAGACAAGGACTGTTCAAACGAGAGTGAGTACGGATACTTAGTTCATTCATACTATAAGGGATAGACTGGCTATTTATTGTGGTCACTCAAGCATGAAATCAATAGACAGGTTCAAAATTGCGATGCGCATCGTAGTGTGCATGATGTGAACTCGCCTTTATTCGAATGCCACACTTGGAGTGGGTGCTCGACGTGTTCTCGCGTTCCCCTGCACACTGGAATATCAGACTTCGTTGCGGTTGCTGTTCTGTTCATTTATCTGGGAAATCTGGTGTCAAACGGCCGGTCACCAACCGGGGGGTGGGGGGCTTTGTGAGTTAGCGGTGCGTCGAAGTGCGCCCATGTGTAGACCTTGAGCAGTGCAGTACCCATACCTGATATATCGTGTTGACGCTGAGTTTAGCCTCTGAGTAGATGGATGGTTGTCCGGATACCGACCAGAGACTTAGCAACCATCAAACAAAAGGGCACCGGTCTTAAGCAGAAGCAATCCCGCACACCGGCAAGAATCATTAGGGGTAAGATCGACGCCCTGCTCAACGCCTACACACCGACTCACTAAAAGGATTAACCAACTCACTAAACACTGATGCTGTCATCTGGATTCGTGACAAAACGCCTGCAACCAAAGTGCCTAGTTCAGCTTGGCTAATGTGAATGGAACTGCCAACTCTCCCAGCAATCTGCTAACTTCCTTTGAAGTAACGCCAAACACCGCATGATTATAAATCCTACTTCCTCAAACGGAACGGAGAACCCAATTGCGTTTCGTTTGTCGTCAGTCCACTAGCTTCCAAATGTAGACGGACTATTTCGAGATTGTCAATGACGAAACTATATGAAATTTTCTCATCTCGTAATCTGTTATTCCGATGACAGTGAGACTAGGCAAAGCGCGAAGCTGATGGTATGTGTGTGTGTGTGTGTGTGTGTGTGTGTGTACAGACGCGTCTAGTTGTGAATGGATGAACTGTCATGAAAACTGTTTTCCTCCAATGTGTTTGTCCCCTTTTCCTAATCTGGACGCGCATACATCATTGTCATGCGAGTTGTGTCTTACCACGACGACAAAAAGAAAACAAATCGTTCAGCTGTAACACCCTTCTCCGGCGCCTAGCTGTCATGCTACTCGAAGGAAGCACGAGGGCTGGGATACTGTCAGGTTGCCCAAGCCTAGACAGGGGAAGTCAAGAGGTAGATGTCAGGTTCGAACCACGGACCTTCCGGTCTGATGAATCCTAAGCACTTCCCGTGCTTCGTTGTTGTCGACGTCACTGGCAAGTTATTGACCGGGCTTTCCCACGAATAACTAACTAGTGATGTGTAAAAATTGCCCGCCCTCATCGACTGAAAGCGATCACTAACCTAGTGGATTTTTTCCATGTGTAAACGATCAGCTATGGAGATTCTAAAAAGAAATCCCCTGCAGTGCCGGAAAAAAGACTCATCGACAAGACTCATCGACAGCTTTATTGCGAATAAGCGGGTGCGAGAACAAGCGTAAGTGCGGAAAGACAACGGCCTCTAGCTACCTTATTGGAGGGGCACGGTCTGACCTTGGTCCAACGCTGTCCCGCACTGTCTGGCTTTGATACAAGGCTGTCAGTCGCTGCGTATTGAGGGGGCGTTGTCCTTCTGGTCGGCATCTAGCGGAGTTGAGGGTCTAGATAGATTGCGGGCATTCAGTGGTTGCTTTCAGGAATCTGACCTTCCTGCTAGTTTTACGTACCTCGGAAGCTGCATTAGTTCCGACTGTAGTGCGACAGATGAGATCAGTGCACGAGTGTGCAAGGCTCAGGTCGCGTTCTCGTCTTCGAAGAGGAGGAAAAGGCGCAATAGTTCTTGGACGAACTGACCAAAGGCATCCCGTCCTTTGGTATGCACTTTGCAACCACAAGGTGTAAGGTCATGTTCTTGGACATGCAGCCACTGAACACGCCACTTAATGGTACTGGAAGTTGTGGAGGTTTTTACGTATCTTGGAAGTTGTATTAGTTATGGTTATAGTGTGACGGATAAGGTCAATTCACGAACCTGCAAGGCTGAGGTCGCGCTTGCTAATTTGAGACACGTATGGCGTCAAAGCGGTGTATCCCTGAATCTCAAGGAACAGGTATATCAGCCTACGGTGTGGGCTGTTCTGTTGTATGTCTTTGATACTTGGCCTGTTCGAGCAGTGGAACTGAGACGTCCTCATGTCTTTGACAATCGTTGTCTCATGTTATGTATGTATGTCTTTCAGTGACACACTTTGAAAAACTCAGGGCCTGGTTCTAGTCTCTAAGCCCCAACTGAGTACGTACAACTTTTCCAGCTGATCCAACGAGTCATGGACATAATCGGTTCCTTCCAAATTACCGTTTAATTCTTCGGCAACGAACGAGTCCAATCAATCAATGCAGACCTTACGGCTCAACGTCGGGATTCTGAACCGATTCTCGACGTGCTAATTAGGAGATTTCGGGTAAGAACTCTCAACTAAGGGGGCGCTTATTAATGAAACGGAAAACACATGAATAGAATCAAGCGGTTTCTTTGGGAAAAAGCGTGCTCAACTGTACATTAGCCTGAAGTTGAAAAAAAAGTAAAACAAAAGAATATGTTACCGAAACGGATGGGCAGTAGTTCCCAAATGGTTACAAGGCTATTTGTGATGTCGGAATTTTGACAGCGAGTGTGCCTGCGCGACTCTCTGAATCTATGTGTTCAATGGAGCAAGGGTAATTGTAAACTTCTTTTAAAGTCCCGAAAATTGGTGCAGACGAAATAAACGGTTGATTGGAATGACTTCTAGTTCACTCCGATGTTCCGCCTCAGTGAAAGTTTGACTTCCCCTTGCTATGCTTCATTTCACAAGAAGCAGAGACACAATGTCAAACGAATTGTTAAGAAACACCAAACAGTTGGTTGTTGACCAAAACAATTTACCTAGGGGGAAACAGCTCATCCGTTTGGATGCGTAATTCATCCTAACTTGTAGTGGTGATCAAACACCTTGATTGTACTACTTGCAAGTAGTTGCGAGATTTGAAATTTGAGCGAACCCTTTCTCGTCTTAGCGATCATTTTGGACCAAGGAGTTAAGTGAACATCTGGATTACGAGGTAAGCGTGATAAAACCAGTCCGACAGACCAAGCAACGCCCGAATGAATTGTCATACTTGGGCAGATGATTGCGTAACACACCTGAAGTCTCCTCGTATTTCCAATGTTCAGAGTTCACATTCCAACGTATGATGAGCTCTACCAGGAGCGGATCTCAAGCTTCCCCCAACTCAGCTGAGTGTAGGAAGACACAGGGGCAGACTGTGTGATCGTAAATGACGTGGAAGTAGGCACCGTGAGTCCTTCTGCAAGAATGCAGGGGAGTTTGTGAAAAATGTTCTATCTGTATCCATGAGAACGAAGTAGGTAGCGAAAAAAGCCTGTTTTCTGTGATCTTCCCTCTTGGCTAAGACATCACAAATTTATATGGTACCAGAAATCACGTGAAAAAGGTTTAAACCGGAGGCACATACACTTTAGAGAAATAGAGATCAAAGGAAGGCGGGTTGAATGAGGGGTAGGTCAATCGGTCACGGAATCAGGTAAGTGACGTCAATGTCAGACAGACTTGCAGGACCGGATGTTTCGTAGGCCATTTCAAGTTCATAGGTCGCACAAGTTTCTTTTGGATGCAAAGTTGTGGGTCCAGCAGTCGGATTCCTATCGCCTCTGCGATCGATAGTAGTCTGGATCGTACCAGTCGTGGTCCGTTCAGAGGTACCCGGTATATGATGGTGAAGGCTTGCTCCCTGTCTATGATATGACAGGTTTCGGCCAAGTGTGTTGCAATTGCGCTTGAGCCTGGTTTCTTCCCACTACCACTCAGAGATACGGGATTGTGTTCTCACATTCTGTCCGACAAATGCCTTGTCGTACGACGAACGTATGACGCTCGGCACGAGCATACAAATGAGTACACGGAAAAGCTGGTGGTAGAACGTGGCAATTTGTCCTTCAAGCAGAACTTGATGGTGGGGCTGGAGTTGAAGCTCAGACATAGATTAGGGGCCAATTATATCGTATCAAGATAGCTTCTAAGCCTTCTGATGATTAGTTCAGCAACCGAGTAACCTTTGAATGGAAGTCTCATGTATACGGGCTTCTTCCCAACAGAACATTGTGTAGGTTTGGGCTTAACGGGTTCCATGGTCTTAAGTACGAACCCTTCCGGATAGTAGTTCTGCAGGAATGTGCGTAACAAGAACTTTAGTTCTTCATCTAAGCAGTCGGGGGAGCATATCTTCATTGCTCACTCAGGCAGGTATCTAATTAGGTTATGCTTTTGTCGCAACGGAACAAACCTATTAAAGTGAATATAATGATATTTCCACGTTTACTTTCTGTGAACCTTGCGTTCTATGGTCTGGTCAGTCTTCTTTTCAAAATTGCCACTGTTTCTCAGAGTTTTTGGTTGTCAGATGAACTCCCAGCCTGGTGTAATTAAAGAAACCCAGCTCATCTTTACTCATGAGTAGTGTTGTAAACAGGAGGAGAGAAAAGGTATTCGACATGTGGGGGAAACCTGCGACACGTTATCCACTTAATATATACGGTAACCTTGTCAGATACGAACCTGTTGGTAAGACACCATCCTACGGTGTTTAATTTATTGTAGCCAGTCAGATTCCGTGTGGGCGTGATAACAATATACAGTTAGTTATTCAAAAAAACATGTAAAACTCTACCCACTCCATTGAATTTCCTTAGTATGGCAAGATAACAAAGCCCGAAGGACACTTTCGTGAAGTCTGCCTGTCTATGATAATCAACAGTGAACAGCTGTTTTGTCCTGAGTGGGATTCACTCAGTCAGCCACTCGTGGCCGCATAGCTCAGTGTTCAAGCTGACAGCCAGACGTTTAAGAGGTTCGAAACACCTTGGAGTCCCGTGAGATGCTGTTACATCTGACTGATGTCCTCAGTCCAGTGCCTGGTACCGGAGAAAAGATTCACCGACAAGGAAAACAACAGTTTTATCGCGAACAAGCGCGTGAATGTGAAATGTACAACGGCCTCGCGCTATATACAACATGGGGCATTGCCTGACCTTGATCCAAGGCTGACTTTGATCCAAGGTTGTCTGATTAGCGTGTAGTGAAGTTTGAGGGTCCAAGAAGGTTTCCGGTATTCCTTATAGATGCCCATTTACAATGATATCGAATATGGGTGATGCAGAGTTTTCTTGTTTTCTCAACCTAGATTGGCTTCCCTTACAGGACCAAGTCTCCACTAAAAAATTATCAAATCTGAATACAATATCACCCAAATATCAGTTTCAAATCTCCTTTAGAAATAAAAAATTCTGTTGCCTGAAAAGCCAAAAGGGGACAACATCAAAACCTGCTCGTGTTCTTGCCTGTACAAAAGAGAAGGGCGAAATATCACTCTGAAACCTCGTTTTACACCTTAACGAGTTTCATCCTTGGGTCAAAGTAAAGAAAACAACAGAAAGGGGGCAGAATTTTCTTCGTCTCTTGGTATAAGGGGAGTTTCACAACATATTCTGTCGGAGGAACCATAACTGACCAGGCGGAATTGGGTCTGTTATGGCAAACTGTTTACACAGAGAGATGCTGTCGAAACCGAACTGGGTTTATTCATCCACCTGCAGTGGCTGTAACGGTCACATTGGGGAAATTGACCGTACGTTTAAAGCTCGCCTTCATATGTCTTGCCCATGATGAACCGGGCGAACTTGACTGGAGCGTTGTGTTCGACTGCAATCAAGTCAGATAACCAGAAACCTCATTGAGTCTCTTCACGTCATATACTACTTATAAGACTGCCGAAAACTCTTGGAAAGGGCACGAACGGTTTCGCTTTCCTGGAGCCCATCACGTAGGTGCAGTCCCTGAGTTCTACGTGAACCAAAGCTGCATGAAATTCAACTTGTGAACTCATCTGCACACTAATTTAGTTCTACTCCACTCTGCCGTACCTTCCCCCACTCACCATTACTCAGAATAAACAGTTTTTTCATGACAGACGGGGTTTCAATAAGTCTGTTGAGAAATCTGCATTCGTGGGTCCTTCACTGATGCTATCATAATGGACCATCCCACGCACATTAGTGTCACATCAGAAATGAATTGGGTTCTATATTCTCGGACAAATCTGTGACATTTTGTAAGCCACATTTGTCCAGCTTAACAAGAAATGGTTTATTTGCCCACACTTGGTTATAATCCATGAAAAAATAAATCGAACTAAGGGGTTCCATTAAGTTGCCTTGGTGTGCGTGACCACTAAACAAGGAACGAACAGCACGATATTTGCTCTCTAGTAATAGCGTGCACAAACACGATACATCATTTTTTCACAGAAAAAAATCGCATTCCACTGGGCAATAAATTCTGCTTCTGCTCATATCAGATAGCTAGCTTGTGGTGCGGATTTTCCGTCCTGCGCCTACAGATAACGGCGTTGTCGCTGAATGGACCTGACTGATTAGGTGACGGAACAGGTCTGGTAAAGTTCCATATGAAACGAACAGAAATTTTAGGAAAAAAGCTGTGTAATTTAGGCAGATTGCACGAGCAATCTAAAACGATTATAAAGACAATGGCAGTCGTTAATTGTTAGAAAGCCTGTACTGGTTGTTTTCCCGCCCGTTTAGCAGTTATCGTGAGTGATTGTCATCAAACAGGCGGTCAATCTATTCATATTGTGCAGGCACAATGAGTCATCAGCTGGTATCTGTTACCGTTCTATGGATTTGTTCGGCCTTCCGCATCTCAGTTGCGGTTAAACGCAAATGTTTATACCAGTATCCAAATTATGGACACTCAAGCTTTCAACGAACGTGACAGCGGACCATGGGACCAAATCGAAACAAGCAGGGCCGCATTTGAAAATTAAATACACTTCACTCTCCTAGTCAATAGGATGAATTCCTATCCGGCTAGTTTAAAAAATATCGACCGCAACTTCTTAAAGACGGAGAGTCAAACTGGGAGCAGGTTAAATACACATGTCCAAACAAGATCGTAATACGGAAAACACCTGAGGACTTAAATGATCGCAAACCTCGGGGAAAACGATGTCACCAAAAATGGTGAACATGAAACGTTTAGCAAGAATTGATGTGAGACTTGTAGCTATCCCCTCACCCACATACTTGTCTGTTCAGCTCACAGTCGCTGGCTGGATCACGATACTCTTTTTTTCTGCACTCAAACCACGTCACATTAAGGTTACTCATCTGACATATACTATCTGTACCGTCCAGCAAGCGTAGCAACAACTAATGTGCTGACGTACCCACTTACACGCAAACGGACCTACATATAGGGAAACCGAACACATCAGCAAACATCGCGCGCGCGCAGGAAGTCAACCGCTCTCCACAAGTCCACGGACAATTACGGAACTCGTGTAGCGGCCATACTGCGGAGAAAACACATTGCCGCCGTCCGGACTTTCACCAAGGAACTCTCACAGTTCCCCTTTTGACATTCCGCATTGCATTTATTCTTATACGTGTTGTAACCCACCGCTGTCAACCATGGTAAAAACGTTTATTAGTGCATATACCTTCGGAATATACCGCAGCCTGTGCACCAATGAACTCAACCAATCACGTGAAGCAAGCAGCCTCAACTTCTATGTTAGGCCAACCGTCGCACGACCGGGTGAAGCACCGAAGAGTTAGTGTATCCAAATGTTTTCTGAAGTCAGTAGTAGACCGTCACGTTCATCAGAAGGTCTCGCATTGTAGGATACACTAGTTGACTGCAAGATCCAGTCTACTCCCAGTTTTTCTCAGGCAGAACGTTTACTATGATACCCGCAAAGGCAGTATGGATTGGTTTTTCAGCTAATTTAACTGCACGATAGATGAATACCATTCATTACTTGTGTCCACAGTTAGTTTCCCATTCAAAACATTTCAACCCAATTTTCGGCAATCAGCAGCGCAGTGTCTCATTGTCTTTTTTTGGCGGGCTCAGTTAGCATATAATACTGGGCGTTACGGTGATTGTATCACCACCGGGAAATTTACTGCACCGATATTTTTTAACGACTCGTCTAGTGAACTCATGAAAAGTGGGAATGCTAAAAGTCTGCCACCAAACCGTTGGATTTTTTTATTTCAATGGGTAAAACAATTTATCAAGAACGTGGGGAGTTTTCGAAGCCTTCAAAGAGAAGTTGATCTATGCTGCAAGGTCCAACGGGACCAGATAGTAGTGTATATCTCA
Organism: Opisthorchis viverrini; assembly: GCF_000715545.1. Taxonomy (NCBI): domain Eukaryota; kingdom Metazoa; phylum Platyhelminthes; class Trematoda; order Opisthorchiida; family Opisthorchiidae; genus Opisthorchis; species Opisthorchis viverrini. The sequence goes on from NW_008751819.1 coordinate 311,601, forward strand.
GGAAACTTCAGGGTGCGGCTTGTTGCCGAACGGCTACTACCAGCCGAGAAGTCATGGGTTATAAACTGGTTTCTTGAGAACCTGTAGCTACCTAGTCACCCACATACTTGACTCCTCAGCTCGCAGCCCCCACTGAATCACGGGACTTGTCTTTTTCATACCCACAAACCACGTCATACAAAGGTGACTCATCGGAAATCGATTGTTTTTACCGTCTAGTGAGCGTAGCTGACACACCCACGTACACGCAAACGGACCCACATATAGGGAAATCGAACACAGTCAGCAAACACAGACTGGCGCGCGCGCGCAGGGAGCAGGAGGTCAATCGATCTCCACGGACAATTATGGAACACGTGGAGCACCCATACTGCGGAGAAAACACTTTCTCGCCGCGCGGACTTTCACCAAGGAACCCTCACAGACGATAAGTTCCTCTTTTGACTTGCTCCCATGTTGCATTGTATTTATTTTATACGTGTTGCAACCCACCATCGTCAACTGTAGTAGAAACTTTTATTAGTGCATATACCTTCTGAATTGCATTATGGCTGTCATCAACACATCCCCCTCATGATTCCTAATGAGGATGAAACAGATGTAAAGTGCTTCAGTATAGATTGCCAGTACTTACTGGATGAGATATCCATTTAAACAATTTAGGTTGAGCATAATTAAATTAGAATCGTTGACCATGCGCCTTTAAGTGACTGACGTCAGTCTTCATCTGCAATGTCTTGCACAGGAAGTGGAAAGTTGCACCCTTGCAGGAGGTCGGTTCTTGCCTTACTACAAGGTACTCACTCCGGGTGTAACGGTTATACTACTGATGAGGAAGGCACGTGAGTAGTGTTTTTTCTTGTAAATTCGCTTTGCGTCTCTTGAAAGGGAGATTTGTTGCGGAATTTGTGGAGTCGCTTTGTAGCATTTGCTTGGATTTGAGCAACAGTCAATGAATATCCAGGAAGGTTCAGGAAGACGCGTTCGAAGAGAAGACGGATGTTTAGTTTTTGTAAATAAGATGCAAATGAGGGTTTTGCTTTCCTGTCCAATAGTCTGTAACTGGTCAGTTGGCATTTTTCTAATAAATAACTCGGCAGCGAAGGCCTTCTTCCTTTCACGATTACCTACTCCACCGTAAGATAACTCCGTATCTGTCATACTGGTGTAACGGTGATACTACTGATGGGTAGGCACGCGAGTAGTATGTGTTGTTCATAGAATTTCACTTTGCGTCTACTGAAAAAGGCAGATCTGTTGCGGAATTCGTGGAGCCACTTTGTAACATCTGCTTGGATTTGACCGACGAATAATTGGAGTCAATGAATCTCCAGGAAAGTTCAAGAAGACTCATTCGGGAGAAGATCGGTGTCCAGTTTTTGTAACTAAGATGCAGATTAGAGTTTTGCTTCCCTGTTCAATGGTCTGTAACCGGTTATTTAATCGGGAAATGCCAACTGACCGGTTACAGACCGTTGGACATGGAGGCAAAACTCTAATTTGCATCTTATTTACAAAAACTGGACATCCATCTTCTCCATCTTCTTCTTGAACTTTTCTGGAGATTTATTGACTCCACTCATTCGTCGGTCAAATCCAAGCAAATGTTACAAAGTGGCTCCACGAATTCCGCAACAGATCTCCCTTTTTCAATAGACACAAAGCGAAATTCTACGACCAACATATACTACTCGCGTGCCCACCCATCAGTAGTATCACCGTTACACTGGTAGTTTACTGGTTGTGTGTTTATCATCCCTTCATCACACAACATGGATTCTATTCATTTTTCATCGTTTTTGCACCAGTATACAGGTTTATAACGTTCTTCTCCTCCCCTTTTCCCTCTATCAACAAGTTTCGGATCCACAGAGACATGGTATAATTGTGTCTCCTCCCTGGTTGGTGTTCGAGCTTCACGGAACAATCGTTTCTTTGCCGCATTTCTTGTTCTGTCTGACCATCACCACGTCGGGTCTACCCAACTTGATTTGGGACTATTCTTCTCTAACTCACTCCCCAACCCATCCTTTTGTTTATCTCATTCCTTCAATTCAAACTTCCTTCAAGTCAAACTCTCCATTCAAACACTCGTTTGTGATTCTATTCGACTGAGTGTGTATTGCACAAAGTACGACCCATGTTTCAGCCACTGTGATCTTCTAGAAATCGTAGTATATTTTCCTGGCAGAAAATACTACTCACAAGGCTGCTGAAAACTCTTGGACAGTCTATGAACACTTTCGCCCTTCTTGAGGCCCATCCAGTACGCGAAAACTGACAGGGTAAGACAGGTTTATCCTGTCCTTGGAATGTATCATAGCCCATGTGTTATGTCAAAAAAGCATAATTCGATATTTCAGACACTCTGCGCAGCACAATCCATTGAAGAACATTATAAACGGGAGACTCATTCGAGTATCTCATGAACATCAATGTAATTTGCGAGTGGGCCTGCCTGTCCGATTCCCCACGACTTGGTATTTCAGGTAAATCATAGTGTCTGGGAAACTCGCGGCCTCTTCCACTTGGTGAGCCACAAAAAGAGTGCAGCCAGCTACCTGAGAATGTTCAGTAACCCTGTGAGTAAGAAGATATGTCAACACTCCGTCGGCTGATTTCTCATGTGTTCTACCTTCTTACTGCTTGGGTTTTTACGACTTCACTCCGTCCTCGTTGAGTTTACATTCATTTCCACCAGGAAGGTCAGAGCCCTGAAAGTACTCACTGAATGCTCGAAACCTAGTGAGACCCCCAACTCCGCTAGATGAGGGCCAGACAGACGACGACCCCGCAATATGCAGCACGTGACAACCGTGTGTGGAAGCCAGACAGTGCGAGGCAGCATTGGACCCAGGTCAGACAGTGTCCCTCCAATAAGATAGCTTGAGGCCGTTGTATTTCTGCATCCACGCTCTCGCAATCGCCTGTTCTCAATAAAACTGTTTTGTTCCTTATCAGTGATTCTTTTTCCGTCACTAGGTACGGGAGCAAGGACAGCAGCCAGATACAACAGATTGGCGACTCAGCAGATATAACAAGTTCTCAATATTATTGACATTCGTCTTTACTAATTCAAACATATTTTGCAGTTTTTGACAAAAAAACGTGGTCCTCGATGCTTCGTCGATAGAACAAAACAAACAGAACTTATTTCCACTCATTAAACCTTTGCGCATGACAACTGTAAATTCCTCTTGCCTGAGAGACCAGTCACATTGAACACCGATCGAAATCGTTTTACTCCACTTAAAGTTCACAGAAATGTGGCTCTTGAACTAAATCACCGAACCTGGTCAGCTCGATCAATGAATTCCAGCCACGTTTGTTCAGTGATGGATTTCATTCTTTAAAAGAAGTCCACCAATGCCAAAAAAATTTGAGAAGCACTATCCATCAGTTTCATTTCTGTTGAGGATCATCGGCAGTGCACATCTCACAAAATTCAAAGTTTTGGACCAGCAACCTTCAGGACAGTGGTTGAATTTCACGCTTGAGCGGTTAAACAGCAGGGTGACGAGGTCTCACTTAGACAGGACACCACTCATTCTTCAGTCACGGAAACCACATCATGTGATCGCGAATTTACTGGCTTCTGAAATGATAACATTTTAGTCGGAAGACTCCGTATTTTTCGAGGCATAATTCCAGAAAGTACCCTCCAGAAAACTCGAGGTTGCTAAGAATTCGTCGACAGCCCACGACCGGTTTCGCCCTTCTTGGGGCTCATCAGGTAGGCATAGTCCCCCGAGTTTGCGTCAACCTAATATCTATTTAAAATCAAATTGTATGAAATTAGCGAAATACACTCATTTGCAAACTAATTTGGTTTTGCGGGAGACTCACGTGGAACCCAGTTGTGAATCTTTCGTTTGTGATGTTCTCAGGCAACTGAATGTGCTGCACCAGGCCGCCTCATGTTTCAGTCGGTAGGATATTCGAGATATTGCGAAACATGTATATTCGTAATGCACTGCTCATAAGGTTGTTGAAAATTCATCGGCAGCCCACGACCGCATTACGAACCAGCCTACCGGATTATTGGTGATGATTTCTGGTTGCCATGGCAAGGTGAAAAAACAAGGTATTTGATCGATCAGATAATTTGCTTCTCGTTTATTTATTATCTGAATGCATACACGTATATAAATATACATGTATATAGATCCATAAATAGTTGGTTGTCAAGTTCCTCGCTCTGTTTTTCAGAGATGCGTTTGTCAGTTGTACGAAAAAACTGTTCATATTATCCACTTTGCAACAAACCGTGGGAACTTACAATGATCGGACGTGTGGTCATCTCACTGGGGTATTTTTATCAGCTTAGTTCTTCCATATCAACCCACGATCCATCAAACTATACATCACCCCATACCTGCATTGAGAAATATCTATAATTCACGTTCACCTCATCTATTTCCCCTCAACCGGTGCCAACAGCTCTCCTAAAAGTTTTCCAAGAC
>NW_008751819.1:316068-317723 GCF_000715545.1 Opisthorchis viverrini
TACAGATACAGTCGAGTTTCAACTGCGTTACAGCCTTAGTTTTTGAACCCCGCGCCAAGGCCGCCATTCACACTTAGTTCAAATTTAGTTGGTCTGACTCCAGCTTCCGTTTTGGACTGAATTCTGACGTTCAGATCAAATCTTCAAGACGGTCATCATTTCGGATTTGGCTCTCTGACTAATATGCCCATGCGTCCCGTTTACACGTCAAGAAGCACATCACGTGCTACCGCATTGCGTTTCTGAAAGGACCCATGCTCTGACTGGCCAAATCAGCTGACGTTTGGCGACCCCGGAAACTGAATCTGGGCTTAAAATCGTCCTCCCGCTTAAATGCCGCCCGGTGATCTATTTCAGTGCCACACAAAGGCCTTGGAAGGCCTCCAGAGGGTAGTGACCATGGCGGTCCTTGACATCCGCAGTCATACAGTTTCAGCTACGTCGACTGAGACGGTTTGTCTTGTTCTTTCTCTCCATCATTCATCATACTATGTTCTCTGCCTGTCTTAGCGTACCGTACTATGACAATCAAGAATGTTATGGATACCGATACCGGCATCAAACGGGATAATCGAATCGAGCGTTTCTTCATTCGATATTTGGAACAAAAACTCCCTGGTGATTTGAATTTCTTCAGAGGCCTTGACACTTCCACATCCGTGTTAACGGTAGCCCTTTGGTAAATGGTCTCCGGATCCAGGAAGCTGTTGCTGACCAACTGTGGGGAGAGGACAATGAGATTAAGGTTGAAATTTTCTGGGTACGTTTGCAGCGAGTGCAGTGGAACAAAAGGTATGGTTTCTCAGATCTTCAGACAAACATATCTGGCAGCAGGATCAACCGGGGAGGCAATTGGACAAAGGGCACGAAAATAAAGTTTAACTTGAGGGTTTGTTTGTTCAAATCTGGAGTTTTAGACGTAGTACACCACTCATAAGGTTGCCCACAACCGGCTTCGTCCATCTTAGGGCTCATCAGGTAGGCGCAGTCGCCTGGAGTTTCCTGAGATGCGCACTTCTGTAAAAACCCCCCCCCCTTTGTAACTCCATCCCGTACCCCCTCTGAACTGGCCAAATTGACCAGCCTCGTTGTGTTTTTCTTTTCTGTTTGTAAGGAGCGCATAAATCCAACGGCCCACTACTGAACGCATATCTCATCATCTCTTCTCGCCCCTTGGCTTTAATTCTCAACAAGACCAACCGTCAGTGATGTTTTCACACAAGCTGAGTTGGGCGCCAAGCGAAGTAAATAATTTTATTTGTGGTTCCAAACTTACCCAATAGCCTGATCAGATTTTGCGTTGGTATCGATTTAACTGAATTTCCTATCCTATCACCGCATCACTGTCAAACACCTCCAATCTAATATAAAACCTTCCTGCTACAACGGTCAGTTTTACATGCCACCAATTGATGACTCACCGTCATCACAGTGGCCTTGTAACGCAGTTGAAACTCGACTGTATCTGTATGCACGTCTATCACATGAGCTTATGTGTCTCTCCCCTCCCTCTCTCCCTGTTGCAGGTACCATGGTCGAACCACCACGAGCCCCGGACGGGAAAGAATAGCCGCTTGTACAACCCCCCACCCCCGGACTGACCTTGACCGGCCCCCCTTTGATTGTACATTTCTACTTTCCCGTTTCGGTTTGGT
>NW_008751819.1:318882-342265 GCF_000715545.1 Opisthorchis viverrini
CCGCTCCCAACTACTGATGAGGCGACTGACATTCCTCTTCTTGGAATTTGACAGATTTCCTTGGCACAACTGTTAGACCTAGACACGCAAGTCTAATTTATCTGAGATACCGTACCTTTTGTTCCAGTGCATCCGATGAAAACGTACCCAGAAAATTTCAACCTTAATCTCATTATCCTCTCCCCACGGCTGGTCAGCAACAGCTTTCTGGATCCGGAGATCACCTACCTACTTCACTGTGCCTACCATGTAAGCACACGAAGCTGATATCCCTCTCTTTTTGTCTCTCCAAACTTTCGAATCATAAAGTCAACTCTTATGGCTTGATCTTACACTTTTGTCGTAATCGCGATTCCCACTGACCGTCACTCAGCGTCATTTTGCTTGGATGTATACTATCACGTGTTACTGTTACCTTCTGCGGTTGGTGTTGTGACCGTTTCCCTACTGCTGTCTTGTCTGGGCTAGATCAAAACTGTGATTAATTTCTGAGTTTAGACATTCAAGGATGCGAATGTTGTCTGTGTTGTAAAAGACCTGTCTCGGCTCGGGTTTCGATTCGAATTTTATCAAATATCCTCGTGATTTAATTTTAAAACAATTACCAGTCCATTATATCCAGTGTTTTTGGGGAGGGGTCTTTTTCAGTTCAGTTGCAAAACTGAACAGACAGAATGATACAGGAAACTTACAAATGGACAGGTGAATATTCGGTGAGCTTAGAGGGTAACCAGATTTGTTTAGACACAATAAAACTGCTTTCAAAGCGATTGGACGCCAACGAAATGGCTCACGTTTGCGAACCGTTATTTTTTGAACTTGGAAATCATGTGACCAACATGTATGCCACATGAAACAGAAGAGGTTCTTGATGGAATGTTTGTGCATCGACTTTGCATACTGTTATTTGATTACTGGGACGATTTGCCTCTGTAGCGAACCAGTCACCCACACACTTGACTATTCAGCCCAAAGTCGCTCACTGGGTCGCGAGACTTGCCTCTTTTTCATGCCCACAACCACGTCACATTAAGGTGACTCATCAGACGTCGATTGTCTGCACCGTCTAGTGAGCGTACCAACCACTCACGTGCTGACGCGCCCACGTACGCGCAAACGGACCTATATATAGGGAAACCGAACGCAGTCAGCACACACAGACTCGCGCGCAAGCAGGGAGCAAGGAGTCAGCCGAACTCTCCACAAATCCACGGACAATCATGGAATACGTGCAGCATTCAAACTGCGGAGGAAACACGTTCCCGCTGTCCGGACTTTCACCAAGGGACTCTCACAAACGACAAGTTCCCTGTTGACTTGCTCCACATTTTATATTGCTCTTTATTTTATACATGCTACAAATCGCTCCTGTAAACAACTGTCAATCACAGTTAAAAACTTTTATTAGTGCATACACCTTCTGATTTGTATTATGGCTATCATCACCTGTGCACTAATACTTCCGATACGCGTAGTTACGTTACCCACCATTACTTTATTCATAGTATAGGATTTGAGAACTTTGGAGGGAACTTTGTTCTATAAGTGAAGAAAGTCTGTGCTGAAAGGAAGTGCCGGGAAGTGCTTATTGGCAATTGGTGATGCACATCTTTGCTTGGTGAGTACACTATATAAATAGCTCAGAGAAAGGATAAAATTCACCCATTGAGTGGAACTTCCATCGTCACTCGGGAAGCCAATCAATCAACACGTGGCCACGTGATGTGGATTACATGAGTGGTGTTCCATCCTGTCTAATTACAGTACCAGCTTATCAGGGAGGCCAGATTCCTGAAAGCAACCAGTGAATGCCTGAAATCTACTGAGACTCTCAGCTCCGCTAGAGGTTGACCAGACAGACAACGCCCCCTCAATAGACAGCGTTTCACAGCCTTGTATCAAAAGCAGATAGCGCGGGACAGCGTGGAACCAAGGTTAGACTGTGCCCCGGGCACCGGAGATGGACTGTTGGAGTCTTCCTCAAAAGAATGGGTCCAGATGGGATCATTGGTATGGAAACGACATGTCAGTCAATTACGGCCGACTGAGTGCCAGATCCTAAAGGCGGAAGAACAGTTAATAGACCTCAATAGACTGCTTGAAAACTTTGATCTACCAAGACCAGTACCTATAGCCACTGCCTCGGATGTACCGCCCAAGACAGATCCATTGCTGCAACCGAGACGTCGTACCGGTCGTGCTAGAAAACTGGTGAAACCTTTACAACTTGATACGCGTCGACAATCTTAAGCTGGATGGCCAAAAGGGGGTGCCAGATAGGTCAGCTTTCTGAAAGCAACCACTGAAATCTAGTGAAACCCTCAGCTCCGCTAGAGGTTGACCAGACAGACAACTCCCCCTCAATATGCAGCGCTTCACAGCCTTGTATCAAACCCAGACAGCGCGAGTCGGCGTTGATCAATGTTAGACAATGCCCCTGCAAACAACAGGATGGCGCAGCCTCGAACCAAGGCCAGACTGCGTGCGTCAGCATTGGACCAAGTTAGACAGTGTCTCTCCAATAACTAGCTTGAGACCGTTGTATTACCGCACTCGTACGCACTCACCCTCTCGCACTCGCTTGTTCGGAATACAGCTGTTATGTTCCCTTCTGTGAAATCCTTTTTTCCGGCACCAGGCACTGGATCGGATCAGCAGTCAGATAAAATAGTTTGGAGAATTCAGCAGATATAACACAGCTAACCACACTGCTGATCAGTCTCTCGTAGCTAAAAGGTTAAGTGATCAAGTGCTACCCGGGAGACTGCTGGCTCGAGACTGGGTTGCAGTTCCGAAGATGGTGCAGTTTCCGAAGATGCAGGTTGCTGGTGTCTGAGATCGAGAATGAAGCAGCTGTGAAGTGTATCTTCTTTTTCAGCATAGATTGGCTTCAATTACCTGACAAAATCTCCATCCAGAGTCTAAGAATTTTGGAAGCTAAGCTCGCATAACATCTAGGCGACGGTCACCGTGAAGTTCGCTAACCAATTAAAAAAACGACGCCACATAGTTGGGAAATGATGAGAAGGACGAGATAACTAGAGTCACTAATATCATTGACCAGATATTGCATACGGCATCTTATCTACGAAGATAAATGAACGGTCCCGTTTTACGATGACGGATTATCGTTGATAGATTTCGGCTTATCGGCTGTTCAGCTGATCACGTGACCTATTGAGTGGTTGAAGGGCGTTATGTTTTACCCCTCGAAATAACTTGTTTATGGATGCTGCGCACGACACGGATGTTCCCAGTTGCCGAATCCTACCAAGTACTGTAAAATCGGTTATAGAAACATGGAGGAGACAACTGTGTACAGAACCCATCTGAAAGGAATAGTATTACTCCTTGAACAATGACATCCAGGTTACACAGTAATGATGATACTACAGAGCCGAGTGAAAAAATTGCTTCCGAGTTACACTGGTAATAAAGAGCATCGGATACGATTCAAGAACCTCAGGTTCATCTAAGATATCAGGTATCGGAAAGAGGTTGATTGCATGTTCGTCTGAAATCGGAAATCATCGGGTGGTAACGATGGTGGCGAGGAAGTCATGTGAACATGAATTTTTCCAGTCCGTCTAAATCATTCCGACAGATGCCTTGGCTCGAACACAGCGGCAGTTTTAGCACAGTTTGAATGGATTGGTGATGAGTCACCATCAGCTGATGAAGCGGTTCAAATGCTGAAATGAAGACTGAAAAATTGTAGATCGCCTCTAAGATGATGTAGTCTTCCGAAAGTTCAAATCAGATAGTTCAAATTCCCCATCAAGTAGATTACAGAATTCTACTGAAACATCACTGTAAAACGGCGAGATGTCTTAGAAGGAGTAGGACATTATCCACAACAGACCACTCTCTTTGTAAGTATTTTTCCAACATAAATATCCAACTAAGGACAGGCTCAAGGACACAAATTTCGCAATCTGGAACATCTAGAACCCCTACATGGAACCTCACACTCGACAGTGGACTTCCAAATTTTTGTTTGTCGTTGACTCTGTAAGGTGCACTGCAATGTACATGTGAACAGTGTCCTTCTCTTAACTGAAGAGAATCAGTAAAGCACTAACACACAAGAGGAGTCTGAAACAGCCAGCCAGCCACTCACGCATGCATGAGTTGAGCCACACTAAGTGCCGCAACCCTGATCAGTGGGCACAGAAACGATTCCCTCTCTTAGAACTAAACAACCGGAAGGTTCGGTTGAGTCTGCTAATCCGTAGCGCTGAGAAGAGCGTATATTTATAGGTCTGGGGTACGAGTGGACCTATCGGGAAGCTGGAGGATCACTTTTAAAATGAAGATGGGAGGTCGAGGTTAGTGCCATGACCAAGTCTGTGCGCATAAAGCTATCTAGCATAAACTATCTATTAACTTGATGGATTCCAGCTTGTGCAATAAAGTGCATTAATTACGATCGATTGACAGCCAAGCGACGGTTCGTGAAGGGGATGGGGGCTTGGTGACCAACGATTTCACTCGTGACTTAGTCCTAAAAGTGAAGTCAGTCCGTGTTACAAAGCCGAGATTTATCGCTATTGGGAGTCTGCAGCAGTGCACAGCTCACGAATTTCCGAAATGCTTGGAACTCGTAGTCATTAAACCAGTAGTAAAAGGCCGTACGACTCGCTCATGGTCAGCTGATCAGCCGCGTGGTTAGCTCGCACTTGGACGGGACATAGCGCCACTTATCCTTCAAAGACGGAATCACGTGATAGCGTGTCCACTGCCTGCTCGAGTGATGATTCCTCAGATGAATGTTTCATATAACTTGTGAATTATTCATCCTCCTGCTTCTACAAAGAGAATTGAAAAGTTCAGTCGAAATTCGGTGACTACCATCCGGTTGCGCGTACCGAATACTTCGGAGAGATAGGCGACGGTATGTTGTGTGTATGTCAACTGCTGAAAATGCAGGTAAACTGGTGGATGTAGTGGAGAGAGCTAGGCGAGACAGCTCGGATAACCCATCCGGATATTAACTGTGTTTGCATATGCTCTTTGCAAACATGGTCGAACATATAGGTCTATTTTAATTTGCTGACCAAAGAAACTGAACAAAGACTTTGAAACAGATATCGCGATATGTGAATATCTTTGTAATGTACTACTCATAAGGTTGCTGAAAATCCATCGGCCGGTTTCGCCCCTTTTGGGGCTTACCAGGTAGGCACAATCCCCGGGTTTCCGTCAACCTTATGTTCTACTTGAAACCAAATTGCACGAAATCAGCGAATATACACTCATTTGCAAACTAATTTGGTTTTTCGAGAGACTCAACTGGAACCCAGCTGAGTCTCTCGTTTGTGATGTCTCCAGGCAAATGAACGTGCTGCAGCAGGCCGCCTCATGTTTCAGTCGCTACGATATTCGAGATATCGCGATACATGACTGCCTTTGTAATGTAAAGGTTGCTCAGTTGCCTGAGAACATCACAAACGAGAGATTCAGCTGGGTTCCAGGTGAGTCTCTCGAAAAATCAAATTAGTTTGCAAATGAGTGCATATTCGCTAATTTCGTGCAATTTGGTTCCAATTAGAACGTAAAGTTAACGGAAACCCGATGACTGAGCCTACCTGACGAGCCCCGAAAAGGGCGAAACCGGTCGATGGATTTTCAGCAACCTTATGAGTAGTACATTAAAAATATATATACATGTATCGCGATATCTCGAATATCGTAGCGGCTGAAACATGAGGCGGCCTGGTGCAGCACATTCAGTTGCCTGGAAACATCACAAACGAGAGATTCAGCTGGGTTCCAGGTGAGTCTCTCGAAAAAACAAATTAGTTTACAAATGAATTTATATTCACTATTGAAACAGATTTGATTTCATGGAGTCATCATAGGTGATACGATTTATTTTCTCAAGCATTAATCATCATCGTATGAAGTATTCCTCTATTTTTCGCGATTGATTCACCAAGGGGAATTCCAGTTGATGTGACCGAATGGGACACAGGGGATGCTTCCATAGTTACGTGGCAGTGAACGTACTTTCGAAGCTTCGGGTGTTTGGCCTTGCTCTGTCACAGATCACAGTCCTGAGATTTTGAGCACAAGTAAACTGCTCTACGGAGAAGCCATCCGTAAAGGCAGCGATGTAATCTCATCTGACATTGTATACTGTTTGCAAGCATAGTCCGGTTTCAAATTGTGCGCTGACTTGTTCTGTATGGTTAGCTCCCAGTTCACTGAGTTCATCGTATTAGGCCAGAGAGAGTTCAAGTCCGCAGATTAAGGTAACAACTAAAATACGTTAGACAATCTTCCAGTTGTAACCTCTTTGGTGCATAGCGGCCATGTCACCAGATGTAAGCACGAGGGTTGAGCTACCGCCAAGTCCCCCAAGCCTAGACGGGAGCAGTCGATTTGCAGAGGTCCGGTTCGAACCACAGTTCTTCAACCATCGCGCTATCATGCAGACACGTAGTAAGTTTTACTCAGGCCTGAGCGTCCGGATATAAACCGACTCATCCTCGATCATTGTGGAGATTTTCAGATCACCACCATCATCACCACCACCACCACCACCACAACAACAACAACAACAACAAATTCTCTCCATCTGCGCGGTGATCTGTCTCCTAAGCCGTAAGGTTAAATAATCGTATTTTTCAGAGCAGTGAACCCATGAAAACACTGCTCTATCACTGTGATGAACAGCTAATCTTTGTACTCTTCACCGTTATCATCATCTTCGTTGCGAATAGCAGGAAACCTGAGTGCTCAATGCTTTCAGGGAAAACGGGCTTTCTCCGATCTCTCTGTTCATTTGCAACGTTATGGTTGGCCTGATCATACAGTGCTGTCACCGCTAGCGGTGCAACGGACACGGAAAACGCTGAGTCATTAAACACATGAGCTAATTGATTGGCTATGGAGTCGCACAAGGTCGGATGCTAAGGCTCTATGTTGATTGGACAAAACGCACACACAATCCAGCTGGGCAGAGCAGACACCTGTGTATTGCGGGTCAGGCTCGCCGCGCTCACGGTACGATTTATTCTGTCACAGTACACATTAGTCCTCCAGCTCGTTTGCAATTCAATCAGTAGGCCGCAATGTGATAGACCCAATCCTGCAGTTGTCGCCTACGTATATTAGATTGCCATTAATGGGCCAAGTTGATTAGTTTCTAAAAAGGCGATCTTTCTAAGGAAAAGATTTTTGATCGGATTTTCAGGGGTGGAGGTGGGACAACCTGATACTCGCTCATATCAATTTCCCCTCATCTGTATTAGGAACTGAAATATGAAGGCGGCGACCATAAACTTTATGCCAATGTTTGCAAGATGGAAGGAGCTTGCCGAATTTTTCGGGGGAGGGCGTCTAACCGGGGAAGCTGATGCCGTAAGTTTTGTCCAGACCTTAGAACCGTTTGTTCACTGATGAACAGTCGGCAATTTTTTGTCTGATCGCCCACCGATTTTTGGAAAGGACCGGATAATTACCAAGCCGTAGGCTTTGAATTCAGCTGGATCTTTAAGGAACAGCCGGGTCCTGAAGGAACAAGCGAATCAAGCATCAGGGAGGCCTAAAAATCGGTGGGTGCGTTGTCCGTAGGAGACAGTAGCAATCGAAATATAGGGGATGAGTTCGAATCACGAATCATTAAGTCAGTAAGTTCGCACCTTACCCACTGAACTGTCTCCAGTTCATTAACAACTGATTGTTAGTTGCAACAACCAGCGGCACGCTTCTACAGTAACAAAACATTATATTGTATTAGCAAGTATATTTTCTGGTAATACTAACGACAGCGATAATTTCTCACCTGAAATTCCCTTATCTGGAACTCCATCTTCCACTTTTTTCCTCCTGGTTGGCTGATTGGTGGAACGGAGTATTAATTTCGGTTTTTCAAACTTTAATTACACGTTTATCCCGTTCAACTTGAGACGTCTGGAGTATAAGTTGCTTGTTCGTGAGTGAGCAGTTGAGACGGTGAGCACGTGCCTCAAATTTAAGTGACCGATCGATACGCCAGACCAACTGGTGAAAAAATGCAGTTAGCTTGCTCAATCGGTGCCACCCGTGGGTCACGTGCTAATACAGACCAGTATTATAAAGTAGATATTGTGGGGGAAGAGTTCAGTCTTCTTGTGTTTAAAGACTAGACAAACTGTTTTTACGAACGACTCAACAAATTTGTTTGCAAATGTGTGTATTTCGCTAATTTCGTGCAATTTGGTTTCAAGTAGAACATAAGGTTGACGGAAACCCGGGGACTGCGCCTCCTACCTGATGAGCCCCAAGAAGGGCGAAGCCGTTCGTGGGCTGTCGACGAATTTTCAGCAACCTTATGAATAGTGCATTATGAATTATATGTTCATATCATATATGCCATGTGATCACTTGGCCTCCCAGCGGAATAACCGGCTCAATGTGCACTGCGCTGATCTTCCCTGTCAAACCTCTGGAGCGATCGCAGGGTCAATGATGAGGTAATTTACTGTCTGAAATAAGCAGACTACCAGAAAGGATATTTTTGAATAAAAAACTATTGGAATGTGTGTGTGTGTGTGTGTGTGTGGAATTTTATTTCACAACCTCTAGTGATCGCGATCGATATGAGTTTCTTGCGAGTAGCGAGTAGACATGTGAGACAGGCCAGAAAACATGGAACCGGATGTAGTGGACGTGTCGTAGGACCGTTGTAGGAATTACAACGTGGATACACAAAAGTTTGTTGGGTCCAATCGAACCGTCCCAAATGCACGAACGGCGGGTGGAAACGGAGGTTGTAGATTTGAAGGGGAAAAAACAGAAGGGAAATGCTCGCTTCCTACTCACTGATTTTGTCAAAGCAGAGCAGTTGCTTAAAATAATTTATGCTTCCAAAAAAATCTAGTTTTAGTTGAATAGTGCTCGTTGACCGTGTCCAATGAAGGTGTTTCGGGATTGCGTGACCAGTAACGATTCAAGATGGGCTCAACGTTGCTGAAATACCGGCGGTTAGGCAAAGTCCGTTGCGAGAACCCTGTTCTGGGGAGCATATTGTAAACGGTGAATCATTCTAAATGATCACTCATAGTCTTTTTTCACCGATTCTTTTAATTGGGACTTTGTTCCGTAAGCGAAATCAATCCATGCTAGAAAGCCGCTAAACATCGCACAAGTGTGTCATCCTTATTGGGAGTCATCAGCTGTGTTCATCCCACAAATTTCTGGTTGGGAGACTCGAACCCGGAACTGCCCGGCTAGTAATTTAACCATTTAACTGTTCGATTACGAGAAGCCGCTGTGATTAGCTAACACTCAGACAGTATTTCATGCAATTCCATTTTCAGTCACCCTGGACACGTGGTCACAAGTGTTGACTGGCTTCTCGAGTGACTACTTCTCAGATAAAAGTTTCACTCATCTTTTGAGATTATTCTTCCTTTCTTTCAGTCACTGAAACCACCTCACGTGATCACGTAGTGAACGAATGTCCACGTTAGATACTGAGAGTGCATTCAAACTGGAAGTGGGTGCGGGCCGATTAATCTAAGGGTGATCATCAGGGTGGTCCTTTCTCTTAAAGTAGTACTGAAAGTAGAGTACGACGAAGTGTATACCGCAAACATTTCTGCACTAGATAGTGTGTATATTTCTAGAGTTTTCCATTTGAAAATTAAGATAAAAACATTGCAACAAATACACTCATTTGCAAGTCAAGTTGATTTTCACGGGCTTTCGAAGATGAGCAACCTTGTGAGTAGCTTCTTCTGTGGAAATGCATTGTGATATCTCAAATATCGTAGAGACTGAAACATGAGGCGGCATGTGTGCACCACACTCAGTCGAAGAACATCATAAACGAGAAATCCACTTGAGTCTTCCGCGAAAACCAAACTGATATGCAAATGAGTGTATTTCTCGAAAACAGTGCAATTTGGGTTGAAGTAGGTCATAAGGTTAACGGAAACTCGGGGACTGCGCCTCCTACCTGATGAGCCCCAAGAAGGGCGAAACCGGTCGTGGGCTGTCAGAGAGTTTTCAGCAACTTTGTGAGTAGTTCCCTTTATAAAATAAACATTCTTCAGATTTTTCACTGAATAGGTGATGAATGATTACTCTACTAGTGATTGTTCAAACTAGGAACCAGTGTTGCTGAAAAACGTCTATCCAAAAGGCCGCCCATATAAGGTGGGGAAAAGCCAACAAACAAATTTCCGGGGAACCAAAAATAATTGTGTGGAACCTACATTTTTGGCGTCCATGACTTCGGTTAGATTTCCATCCAGCAACGACAGGACACCTGAAAAAATGTTTTTGTGCATGCTCTACTGATTGCTTTTGTGGAAGCGTTTGTCTGACCGATTACTCGGAAGCCATCATTCTTTCTTTGCTGACTCATGGAAACTGAAGAACCAACCGTGGTGCCACCGCTTTTCGCCCCGTCAAACCGGGCCATCTAATAAGTGTCTGTAATTCAATCAGAATCCGTCAAAATCCGGCTGTTAACTTCCACTGAGGCAATCACCACCCACTTGCGGAACCATGACCTTTGCCCTCAAGAGAACTTGCATTGGCCTCACCGTGTTTCTCACAATGCCCGCAAATCGTTTTATACATTGAAATATCGGTCTTCTCCTGGATGGCCTAGAGCGTCTTGCCCATATTTGCCATAGGAACAGCAACGTATTAGACAGAAGATCATGCACACAAAACGGAAATTGTTTGCTATAAACCGTACCCCTAAATCCTCTGCGGAAATAATCGTTCATCATTTATGCTGTAAGACAAACACATTCATAGAGTTGTACTAGTAGCATTTGCCTCCCAGTGAAGTTGTTGATCTCCAACCTTTTCAACCCAAGCTCTTTGGAGAGGCTGCTGTGTTATTCTCGATCCAGTAAAATATCTTCTCAGCTACAGTGGAATCTCAGAGAATAGCTTGACTGACCTTGAAGTAAGCAAGAACTCTCATTCGTGTTTCAGGTACATATCGGGATGTTCGCGAAATACGAGCATTTGCACACCGGTTGGACGGAGACTCAGCCCTAGCTGAGTCTATGATATGCTTCAAATGAATGTGCCACCACACAAAGACCGCCCCATGTTTCATTTGGTATGATATTCGAAATGCATTGTAGAATTTCATGGTTGAAACTACTTAAAAAGTTACTGAAAACTCTTCGACAACCCACAGACGGTTTCATCCACTTTGGGATTCAAAGGTTAGACGCAGTTGACGGTGTTCCTTCAACCTCACGTCCTGCTTGGGTCCAGATTGTACGAGATTCTCGAAATACACTCGTTTTCAACGGTCTTGAGAATAGTTTCATTCAAGAATACATCAAGATTCAGTTTCATTCAGACGTGACACAGATGCCAACTTGTCTGCCGAAAGTGTACCTTCGGGTGTCTAGTACTGTACCTGACTTGACTTAGTCTGACCTGATTTACGAACAAGGTTGTCGCAAGGTATCGGACACCGGGCAATACGGTGGGAGAAATAGAGCGGTGCAACCCGCCAATCAGTCTTGAGAAAACCAAACCACAACGCAATGCCAACCGAGAAGAAAGTTAGCGAAAGCGGGAGAAGAAACTACCAAAGACTGAAGGCACTGAGTGGACCAATCGACTCGAGGGAATGCAGCCCTTGACGCAGCAAAGATTACAAAAGCATTAATAACTGCACGAAAAACGCTGTCAACCAGCTAGCCAATCACCTTAAGAGATAACAAATAGACTTAAATTCTATGTAAATGATCGCAGGCAAACATCAGGTGCCCAGCCAGCTGCACATTACTGATATCTCCGTGCATAGTGACGAAATGTTTGCAAGTCACTTGCCAGGCTCGGCGAACAGATCAACAGCCACCTTATCAACAGCCAGTAGAAACTTCATTTACACAGAAATGTTGAAATAGTCAGCACCATCAAGCATTCTTCTGAACTTTCCTGGACAGTGACTGAGGACCAAACAATGATAAGAGAACACCGTAGAAGGCTTCAATAATTTTCAACTGTTCACCGTGCATCGACGGCACCTACTAATTGCATATTTTGCAAGCTGCATCCACCGTTAAACTAGCATCCAACCTGCCCTGGGGTCTAACGACTCTGAAACTGATACCAGTGTGCTAAAAAGTTGGAATACGACAGATCTAGCATGGGCTCCCTGTGTCTGGCCAATATGCTTGTAAGTGCGTGGCCGAGTCACGGCTTTCTGGTGTAATACTCAAATTGTTTTCTGACTTGGAAAGGATTGGCTCTTTGATCGGCTTACTTCCCGAAGATTTCATCTTCGATCCGATTGGTTCGTTCACCACCCGTTTTGCGTTGTGGTGAACTTTCCTCCGGTTTTATAGGTTAACCTGATACTTTTGTTTACCCTTTTTGTGCCTTTTACTTAGCCGATCCTCAGCTCCCGCTGATCAGCAGGACAGTCTGTTCGAAGTTTCCGTTCGTTCTTCAAACCACTATGACAATCCGAGATGACTGAAGTCCAAGCCACTGTCAGCTATTGCCGGACTAGATTGCTCGAGGTCAACTTCACCAAATTTTTCATGGTTGGTCACTTCCCCCCACATAAGTGGACCAGTGCAACCATGCCCTCCTGCCAAGCTATTGTAGGTAACGTTGAGGGGCGTGGACAGGTGTCAGGCCTGAATATAAACGTTTGTTCTGTCTGCATGTGTGAGTGAACGCTTCTGAGGGTAGCTGGTGACAATGAGTCTTTCGAGCCATGACAGAATAGTTTGAAAGAGGAGTGAGTTAAGTAGAATGAATGGTCTTGCGACTGGGGCGTATTGGGTGCGTATGAGTAGTCGGTTTGCTCACAGAACATCCTTTGATGAGCAGCCTTTGAGACGTGTGTGGCATACCTCCTTTAGCTGGTGTTGGCTCATACGAGGTGAGAACAGAAGACTTAATGAGCATGGATACCACGAAATACGAATAATATCAGTGTAAAGAGGAAAGCCCTTCGTTGTGGATTAACGAGTATCAACTAAACAGTTGCAAACTAGTGGACAGGAAAGTAAAGGCCTCAGATGCACCTTTTTTTAAAAAAAAACTGGAAATCCCCATGCGTCCTCTTGAACTTTCGTGGATATGCATGGAATATCACGCGATTGTAAACGGAGGCTGCAAAGCATTTCCGCAAGTTTGTGGATATTCATGGACTATCATGCAATTGTAAACAGACGCTGTAAAGCATTTCCGAAAGTTCCTTAATCAACCCCACGGAGTACATCTTCCAATAGGCGCGAGGGGGCGCTGCGATAAAAAAGCATACTACTCACATGCCTCATCAGTAGTATCCACTGTTACACACAACCAGTGGATGGAGAAAAACTCGGGTCATTGTTCCTGTCTATGTTTGATAAAGCTAACTTAATCGTTTTGAAATTGATGGTCTTCATCGGGGAAGTTTTGACTAGTTGTAGGAAGTGAAGTGCCCCGTATGAAACCAGGCCTAATCTTTTGGTCTCCAGTTCGATTCGCTTCCCCTTTCATCGATCTTAACGAATTGGTTTTCATGGGTACATCAGCACCACGAGGAGCAAGAAGCCTATCAAGGCAGAGTTATATACACTGATTTTGTTTATCATTGTGCCCCCAGCAGGGAACAAGAATGAAACAGATCTGAAGTTTTTCCCCAAGGCCGTCCCATCAATAACAAAAGGGCAGACAGAAAAATCTTCAGTGGGTTGAATTGCAGGCAGAGTGGATCGAGCAGGCGTATTTACATCAAACAAAATGATGTATTGGAGACAATACCGACTTCAGTTCTACGATGAGCCACAAAGCCAATCAACTGAGCCTCGTTTCACGCCAAGTTAGGTCAGATTACGTGAGAGCACGCGAATGTTTTTCACCCACATAGTTTCTTCTTTGTCCGGTCTCGTTACTTCATGTTCTGTTTCCAGACTCACACCCTGCGGCGAGTGGTGTAGACGCGTCAATGAACAGGAAATTGTTACAACTTTTCAAACTTTCTAACCAGTCGATGTCATAGGTACGTTCAACATTTCCATCCTTGAAGCAAATGTATTCGGAAAATCGATAGGGAATGGATCTGCCCAGATAAGAAGTAGCTCACTAGTTGCATGAACTTTCCTCCGAGTAGTCATCACCCAAGGAATTGATTAGCACGTGCCCGAGTGGTTCGAATTACGCTACTGAATGATGAGTAGCGGGCTAATCACACTTCCAGTGATGGCCGAATAGTAGGATATTCACCAACCAGAGAAGAGTTTCCGGGGTTGAAGCTCATTAGAGAAGTACGCACTACTGATTATTCTCAGTAGTGATGGAGCAGCTATACAGTGCATGTTTGTGTTTCAGTTCCAACTGCCTTCACCTGCCAGACATAGTGTCAGATTCGCCTCATCGTACCGATGAACCTTTCGGTCGGCCAATTGTCCCGACACCTCTCACTCATGGTCTTTCTATGTGTCCATTTATTATCGACCCGCTCACGTGACTAGGGCGGTGGTAGTGCGGTACGCGGTGCGCCTGACTTGTTTTCAATTCATAGTCTGCTTGGCCATGCCGACTTGCCTAAAGCGAATGGCGAACAACACATGGCGGCTTTTTTAAAAAGTGAGGAAACAAGAAAACGTTGTCTATTTTTTAAAATGCAGCGACAGTTTGGCTCATACATTTTGTACATGAAATATTTGTGAATTGTTTTCACTGTGGCCAAACTATCATTTTTTGCCGGATAGCAAGAGAGAGGGAGAAGCTGGCATGTTTTGGGTTTGATTTCCTAAGAAATAACTGTAAGAAAGCGAATGTACTTCAGAAGACGAGACTAGACGGATTAACAAAATGGGGAGTTTGGTGACGACGTTGGCTGTCGGCAGTTATCGCTCATGGTGAGGAGTGCTATTCATTAGTATCGGATGGAACGTCTAGTGAGGCTGGTCGGGGCTATCCTATCTGCATTTCGTTCTTCTTTCCTGTTCGGGGTGACCATCAGTGGAAAGCGCTGATTCATGAACCCAGATGTCTGACCAAAATCTGAGAATGGACCGGTTCATGTGGGCTATGCGGATGTTGCGTTGCTGTGATACAGCAAACCGTTTTTCGCGTTATTTGCCCAAAATCTACCCTAACTCATTTGAAAATCAATTTGGTTTTCACGAGAGACTCAACTGAATCTCTCGTTTATGACATTCTACAACTGAATGTGCTGCACACAGGCCGCCTCATGATTCAGCTGGCACGATATTCAAGATATCGCAGTATATTTTCATAAAGGAAACTACACATAAGGTTGCTGAAAATTCTCACATTATGAGATTATACTGTGATATCTCGAATATCGTGGCAACTGAAATACATTCAGTTGTAGAATATCATAAACCAAAGATTCAATTGAGTCTGTCGTGAAAACCCTATTGATTTGCAAATGAG
Source organism: Opisthorchis viverrini (assembly GCF_000715545.1). Taxonomy (NCBI): domain Eukaryota; kingdom Metazoa; phylum Platyhelminthes; class Trematoda; order Opisthorchiida; family Opisthorchiidae; genus Opisthorchis; species Opisthorchis viverrini. The sequence goes on from NW_008751819.1 coordinate 334,255, forward strand.
TGTAGTTCTCGAAAAAAGTCCGATTCGGGTTCAAGTAAAATATAAGGTTGACGGAAACTTGATGACTGCGTCTGCCTGATGAGCCCCAAGAAGAGCGAAACCGGTCGTGGGCTGTCGACGAATTTTCAGCAACCTTGTGAGTAGTGTCCTTTAGGAAAATAGATCATCTGTAGTTGCCTAATGCCCCAAATTTGAGATAGATTAGTGGTTAAGTTGAGAACTTACAAACCGAAGTTTCGTAAAAGGAACTGAAGCTCGACATCTCGACTGTTCTTATCTAGGCTTGAGGGACTCGGCAATATCTAAGCCCTCGTGCTTTCTACGGGAGGCATTGCAGCCAGACACCGAAGGTTTTTTGCAGCTGAAAGATTGATTCTTATTTTCGGAATCCGGTTTGCCCCTTCAGAAGATAACGTCTTATATCCACGATGTTTCAAACGTCTTACACCCTCGAGACCTTAGCGTCAGCAGTAGCACGGTGAAAAGCTTACCTGCAGCCAAACGATGGCAGTATGTTCTTCTCTCACCTTTGTGGTGTTATATAGGCAACCGGAAGTGTACGCACACAGTGTATCTATCGCCCAACGACTAACCAGGCAGACAACCACTAATCTAGAATTTCCACAGTGTCCGCCTCTTGAGTCCAGTGCTTGGGGTCAACTTTCCGAGGATAAAAATGAAGTTTCCTTATCTCCCCCCCCCGTTAGGTTGACGGCATCAATCATCAAAGACAGCAACATCGGTGTTGGCACTGATGCTTCACTGCCGTAATGGTTGTACGAAGGCTGGGATACTGCCAAGGCGCCCCCACCTACACAGGAGGGCGATTAGGGTCATCAACCAAAGCCTTTGGCTCAAAAGCCTAACCCCAAAGCAGCAGTGTTCGGCTGGGAATGAAGGTACCTTACCATTTTTTACGCCATACATGTTCCAACCCACAACCTGAAGAGCCAGGAGACTGTGTTGGTCAGACCTCTACACATGGACCAACCTGGTATGAGAGACGCTGCGAGTATCGTGCGGACACCCCCCAGTATAGCTCAATGGATCGGCGAGGTACACAAACCGCCACACCACGGTAATGTCCAGTCTCTTCGTGACGGGATCCAGGAGGATAAGCAACCCAGAATAGGCTGAATTCCAGCGTTTCATGTTAACTCGTCAGCTGTTTACGCACAACTAACTTGAGGTTAGAAGGTCATCAAGCATATCAGCCCGTAGAGTTATCGCTGGAATCAGCAGAGATAATGGCGGGTGTGATAGGGTCGATCGGCGGGGGGTGGGGGTGGATGAAAACAACCCTTCCTGCGCTTCTTTCATGACCGCAAGGGATGCGAAGAATGCAGGCTTCCCACTATCGAAGTAACAGCTAACGGACATTTGTTACCAAGTTGACAGCAATGTGCCCCAAGTCCAACTGTATCGAGGAGACCCGACCAGCTGTTCGGTGCGGCCAGTCACGCAGACAACCCACAAACAGCTCGGTGCGGCCAGTCACGCAGACAACCCACGGATAGTTGCATTCTACAAATCCCGCACCAGACACAACTGGGATAAAAGCGTCCATCAGGCTTCAAGCGTTAAATGACTTGGAAGTCCTGACAGGTGATCGACATAACCAAGCTATGTGGCTGGATCGTCATTCCAGGCACCGGACTTTCCGTGCATATCACTCAAGCACGAACGTGGAATTTAGGTACATTCACCGTGCACTGGTGGAGTATTGGTAACAGGCTCACCTGGCATGTCAGACGTAAAATCCTGACATGACCAATGATAGTGATGAGCTCTACTAAGAGTGGAACTCGAGCCGTTTGGTGTGCACTCACCAGAACGATTGCCCCAGGAAAGGATGATAACTGTTCAAACGTGAGTCACGTGAGCGTGAGTTCTACAACTCCAACAACCCACCATAACAAATCGATTTAAATATGGGTCGAATACCCATCCAAGTAACACTCAATACCGAGGCATTCACAGTGTACAGTCTCCGTAGCTTGTGTTGCTTTCCAATTGGGGATTGATCTCTGGATACTACTGACAACGAAGACATCAGAGCGCGGCATATAGGTATCCATGCGGCCACCGCCGACGTTTCGCATTCGTTGAGCTGCAGATTTCCAAACCAGCAGCTGTTGCACGAAATTAGCGAGTATACACTCATTTGCAAATTAATTTGGTTTTTTGAGAGACTCACCTGGAACCCAGCTCAATCTCTCGTTTGTGACGTTCTCAGGCGACTGAATGTGCTGCACCAGGCCATCTCATGTTTCAGTCGCTACGATCTTCGAGATATCGCGATACATGTATGTATATTTTTAATGTACTACTCATAAGGTTGCTGAAAATCCGCCGACAGTTCACGACCGGTTTCACTCTTTTTGGGCGCCTGGAAACATCACAAACGAGAGATTCAGCTGTGTTCCAGGTGAGTCTCTCGAAAAACCAAATTAGTTTGCAAGTCAGCAGTTGTTTGATTCTTGCGTTCTTGTATGGATACTCTTGGCAATGTTACTTCATCCAGGACAGCCGGATTCGCCTGCATCAAGGGCTCGTCCACGTGACCACACATCCGCGCTGTGAGGAGGAACTGTCACAATCCAATGTACTCAATTCGATTCGGACAATTAACCAAGCCGTGAGTATGACGACCTTGTTGTAATGATTTTACTTGTCCCCGTGTGCATTTACTTGCCTACAAACCCTAATTTAACCTTGAAATTGGGTGTGTACACACATCTAATGATGTGGTTCGAACCGTCCAGATAACGCTCCTACATGCTTTCAGAAAAGTGACAAATTCGGTGAAGTCATCGAACGACATTTAGCACTGTTTAACAATTGTTTTATATGACTGTACCCAATTTAGTCTGCCCCATATAGCTCCGATACCAAATGGATAATGGGCGTGGAAACAGCAATCATGGAACCGTGTCCTAAATGGAGTCCAAACATCACGTGACCTTATGAAGCAAACAAAACGGTTGGGGCAGAACGGCGGAAGTTAAAACTAAATGCCAGGTTGGGTGGCCTATCAATCTAGTGACTTGTGCACATGCAGTCTGTGAACATACTCCAAAAATCTGATTAGATTTAAAACACAGATACGGTTTATAACTAATCCGAATTCCCATCAATGCTGGAAAAACTTTGCCTGGATTCGGTTGTCTATCTTTCCTGTCTGTACATCGCAACACTGTACGGATAGGTGGAGGGTAGATGGCTAATTTAGTGTCTAGATGACTGACCCAAGGCAGCAGAACTGTGTGTGGCACTTTTTCATAAAGGAAACTACTTGCAAGGTTGCTGAAAACTCTTCGGGCGTCCGCGCTTTGGCTACGCTAAATACCCTCGACGTGGGATCGGCCTCATCAGAGTTTGAAATACAATTGAACATCAATCACATTGGTCAATTGTGATCCATCGCCTGCTCAACGGTGGTGATTCAAGAGTTGGAATAACACTCACCTCGCATGTCAGGCGGTCGCACTTTAGACCCCGATAGGGCCAAGGATGATAAGGAACTCTAATAAGAGCGAAAATCGAATCCGGTCCACTTGGTGTGGGCACATGAGGACCAGGACAGGAGCAAGACTGTGGTTTGAGCATGAATCGATGTACTAATTTAAATTCGCTCACTTGAGGAACCTTCAGAATTTCATGTGCTAACAGACCAAAGTTTTGGCGGAATTCTTTCATGTCCCGTATCTTCGCTGCATCGGATTCACATTGGTCATTGAAAACTCTCTGGCAACCGATTTCGTCCCACTTTGGGCTCATCAGATATGTGCAGTTGCAGGGTTCCCTTCGGCAGTTCCATAACGCTTGAACGGCAAATAGTACGTGATTCGTTTTAACGTAATATATAAGTGGATCTATTGGCGCACTGTTGATGATGACCATAATACAATTCAGAAAGTATATGCACTAATAAAAGTTTTTAGTATAGTTGACAATCGTGAGATGCCACACGTATAAAAATAAATACAATGCAAAATGGGAGCTAGTCAAAAGAGGAACTCATTGTCTGTGAGAGTTCCTTGGTGAAATTCCGGACAGTGGGAACGTGTTTTCTCCGCAGTATAGCTGCTACACGTGTTCCGTAATCGTCCGTGGACTTGTGCAGAGTGGTTGACTTTCTGCTCCCTGCACGCACGCGCGAGCCTGTGTGCGCTGACTGTGTTCGGTTCCCTATATGTAGGTCCGTTTGCGTGTACGTGGGTGTGTCAGCACATGAGCGGTGGCTACACTCACTAGACGGTACAGACAATCGATGTCCGATGAGTCACCTTAATGTGACGTGGTTTGTGAGTGTAGAAAAAAGACAAGTCTCGTGATCCAGTGAGCGACAGTGAGCTGAACAGTCAAGTATGATGGTGACTGGGTAACTACAGGTCCCAGGCGAATCCCTTGTTTTCGGTGTTGTCCAACCGAATATGCAATTTCACAAACCTCATCTGGTTTTTCGGTTATTTATTCTTCTATGACCTGGTATCCTAATCATTGGTCGTTAGCAATTAAATACTCATTCATTTATTGTCTATCCTCAGAAGCCATCCAAGTTGGTAGAAATTCTCCTTTTATCGATCAGCATGCAGACGCTGAGGTCTAAGTTGAACATCAGGCACTCAGCAAGCTAAAATGCTAGACAGAAAACCTAAATTTCGTGTATCGAATGCACCTTCCATCTGAGAAGTCACCAGTGGAAACCCCGGTTGTCATGTGACCACCTGTCTATAGACTGATATATCAGATTCAGAATACGATCCGGGTTAACATATAAAAATCAAGGTCAACGCTTTCATGTGCTTTGAAGTACCCAATGGGCTGTCTTTCACTCGACTGAGTTCGGGGCGTCAGTTTGATTTCGTAGTCTCCAACATCTGTCATACTTGTCACAATTGATGAGTGCAAAACCATGGATAGGACTGGTACTAAACAAATTGTACGCGAAAAAAATCAATCACACAAATTTTCAAACAGGGCTTTGTTGCCAGTCCAACTGATTTCCTTTTACAAAAACTGTCTGCTGGCATCTGACCAACAGCACTGAGACGAATCGCGCGTGCGTTGGTCCGTTTGAGACGAACCGAATAAGTAAGGTCGGGTTGACTGACGTATCCCGTTTTTAACGAAAACACATGCGAATCGACGCGATCAGGCTCCGCACAAGTGTTCATTCGGTGTGATCCGTAAGCAGGTACTGTATTACTGATCGATATAGTACGGGTGTTTTTGTTCACTTTAGTACAACATCTTTACGACAGCTACCTCATTATGCAGGTGTTAAACACCAACTGGTTGCCGATCGAACAGACTGTGCTTCTACCGATTATTGATCGCTTGTTTTGCTGTGTACTCAATTCTGAGGATTCGTTGGTCAGGGTGGCATCCCATAAAACTGTTTCCATCGGAAATTCTGTCTCCGAAACTTTATGGTTCTCTAACGGAAAACACTATTCCGGAAGCTGCTGAGAACTCTTTGACAGCACAAGACCATGTTCGCCCTTCTTGGGGCCAATCAAGTGGGCGCAGTTCCTGAGTTTCCGTCTGCATTCGAATTGGATGCAAATGGAGAACTACGTTCATTTGCCAACCAGTCTGTTTTGACGGGGGACACAACTGAGTCCCGGCGGAACCTTTATTTTTTTAAATCCCTCAACTAAATGTGCCACCGTGCAATCTGAGGGTTCAAGTAGACAACAAGGCTGATCGATATAGTACGGGTGTTTTTGTTCACTTTAGTACAACATCTTTACGACAGCTACCTCATTATGCAGGTGTTAAACACCAACTGGTTGCCGATCGAACAGACTGTGCTTCTACCGATTATTGATCGCTTGTTTTGCTGTGTACTCAATTCTGAGGATTCGTTGGTCAGGGTGGCATCCCATAAAACTGTTTCCATCGGAAATTCTGTCTTCCGAAACTTTCTCCAACGGAAAACACTATTCCGGAAGCCGCTGAGAACTCTTCGACGGCCCAAGACCATATTCGCCCACCAATCAGGTGGGAGCAGCTCCTGAGGTTCTGTCTGCATTCGAACTGGGTGCAGATGGAGAACTACATTCATTTGCCAACCAGTCTTTTTCCAAACGTGGGGACTCAACTGAGTCCCGGCGGAACCTCTATTTTTTTTTAAAAATCCCTCTACTAAATATGCCACCGTGCAATCTGAGGGTTCCAGTAGAAAATAAGATTGATGGAAACTCTGAGATTTCGCCTGTCTCATGAACCGATACCAGTCCACTAAAGCCATCCTTCCGGTTAGTTGGGTAAAGAAGATCTGCTCCGAAATTTCGAGAATCCAGCTGTCTCACTGGGAGTGTAAGATGGAATCCTCGGTCAGACGAAAGCGCAGTGCAAGCGACCGAAACTGATCATCACCTTGCAGAAAACGGCACACACCTTCCAGGTGATACACCACGTACCTTTGAACCAACCAGGATCGCCGTTTCGTGGGATGCTTATAAACGATGTTCGGAAAATACCGATACGAACGGACCTTAACCTAAAAACACTCCTCAGCTGGGGAACCACTCGGTGGACACCGTGACTCCCATTCTCCCCTAGCTAGTTGATCACTGAGTACATGCGATCACTGAGTGTTAGAAAACGCACTGGTGATCTGTTCGTCCTCGGACTGCAGTCCTTAGTGAATGAAAAGCATCCGTCTATCATCCCGACGTTGCCAGCGTCAAAACCATCTCTGGGGCCACTGTACTCCCACGTAGATGCGTTGATCACCTGGGCCTAATGGATACAGAGTTTGATAACTCTACCTCTCAATGTCGATCAAGGTTGTCATCTTCGTTTCACGTGTTTGTGGAAAAAACGTTGGCACATATTATCAGGCAGAGATTCACTTTAAAGGTCACCGACAAAGTGCGACATGTGCCATTAAAGCTACAGAAACTTGCGTGTGCCACTAGGAGAAAACTCGGTCACCCCAGTCGATCACAGTACGCGCCCAAGTGTATCTACTAGCCTCGGAAATATTGAGACTTACAGTAGCTTTTGAACAAAGAGAACGGAGTGAACGACAAACGCAACGAGATGACGGATTATTGGTTTGCCGGAAGCAGATACATCTCCGTGCACACTTTTCAGTGATTGAAAATGTCAGCACTTGCTTCATTAGACGAGTAATCGCCAAGTGCCACGTATAGGGAACCTAACAGCGAATTGAACGTAACGAAAGGTAATATTTCCTTGTTTGTCCCCTCAGCTGTTCCACAAAAGTATGTCTGAATACGGGGGCGAGATGGCTCAAGTGGTTAGGGCGCAAATTTACTGACCGGAAGGTCCGTGGTTCGAACTCGACCTCTGCCTCTCGACTTCCTCTGTCTAGGCTTGGACAACCTGACAGTACCCCAGCCCCCGTTCTTCCTTCGGGTGGTATGGCAGTTAAGCACCGAAAGGGTGCTACAGCTGAACGATTTTTTAGTTGACCAGAGACAAGCTAAACGCGACTTTCCTCGTATGACGTTCATTTCGTGAGGCATGGAAGTCCTGGTGACACTGTGTTTATCTACGCCTGAGTCATACCATTTGGAATTTCGAACAACTCCGTGATCAATAGACGTGACCTCAGTACGACCGAAGATGAGAACTGCACAGATATCGTAGATGGTTTTGATTGGAAAGCTACAGTTGCAAGTAAACTAAAGGGGCAGCTTTTCTGCTCTGCCATTTACAAAAACTACTTGAACAGGTGGGTCCACCAGAAAAGGTTACAAACCTATCATTCTAGCTGTTTTATACTGTAGCTACCCGATCACCCACATACTTGACTGTTCAGCTCATAGTCGCCCATTGGATCACGAGACTTGTCTTTTTTCATGCCCACAATCACGTCACATTAAGGTGACTCATCAGACGTCGATTGCACCGTCTAGTGAGCGTAGCAACCTCTCCTTTGCTGACGTGCCCACGTACACGCAAACGGACCTACATATAGGGAAACTGAACACAGTCAGCACAGACTCGCGCGCACGCAGGGAGCAAGGAG
>NW_008751819.1:342372-346921 GCF_000715545.1 Opisthorchis viverrini
CATTTCGTTTATTTTTATGCGTGTGACATCTCACGATTGTCAACTATATTAAAAACGTTTATTAGTGCATATACTTTCTGAATTATATTATGGCCATCATCAGCAGTGCACTAATAATACCGTAATGTGCTGACGGATACTCAACCTCTGTATGGTCGAACAATGCGTGGGTGTGCTTTGTACCTCCTAAATTACAGTGTAAGTCTTCCAGGAGATCAGAGATTTAAACGTAGAGATTTCGAAGAAACACTGTCATGAGTGCGCGTTTGAGAGTCACGAAGGTGCAAGTGCTTCCCTCAGAGAGGACTACACTGACAGGTGAATCACCTGTGCCAAGGCGGTCATTGAAGGCACAGTGTATGATCAGATTGTAATGATGGACGTTTGTTGGCAATTTTGTTGCAAACGTTTGATCACCAGCCAACGTGACAACATCGGTAGGTTGTGAATGAAAGTGAGTTGTGGTTTTAAGACTGGTGTCATACGCTATGTAGATAATGATACTTGCATTTATTTTTTCATGGCTGATTTATCAGAGTCGGCTATTATGAATGTTTAACACCGTTGACTGACGTGCTGCAAAAACAAATACCCATTTTTTAATCACCTCGTTACTGACCCACGGATACCATTCGAGGCCATCAGCGCTTCTAAAGCATCGGGTGTCAAAACCTCAAGACGCTTTACATAAACTTTTGACCAATGTCATGCTTCGCAACCAATCAATAATACAGCACTAATTATATCCTGGTAAATGCATCCCTTGAGACCAAGATTAATGCAGTCTAGACGCCACAAGTGGAGCAAATTAGCAAACTTCTTTCTGACCTTTGAGTTTCTTTCACGCACCTCATTGGACACAATGCCGTTAGAGCTGATACAGTTCAACAACTTCAAATGATCTTCCATGAGTCCGTCATCATTGACAGCAGTACGTGGCTTATCAAATGCGATTTCTGGTGCCGGATACACTCTTCAACAAAAGTTTCCGGTGTACAACCGAGGACTCGCTTCCTAGTCGCCTGCCAAAAAGCTACGGTTCGGTGGCAACAATTATCGAACACACGATGTTCCATTTACGCTACTCACACGGTTAATCAGCATTATATCCTATTATTATATTATATTATATTATATTGTATTGTGTTATATTATATTATATTATAAATTTCACATCCACATCGCTCTACTTCGAACAGTCGTCTCACTGCCGTCGCGTAATTACTTTTCGTGAGTACACACTGAAATGGGGAGCAAGAGTAAAGTTGTCATTTTCTCCTCAAATACTCCGGGAATTCGCGCCATATTTTTAGAATGAAAATGAACGAGATTGGTTGATCTCACAATTTGTGAATAGTAACCCCACAATTAAACCCCCCCAACCAACCGGTTTACTCAACTGAGGCCATTTCACACGGAATATTTGAGAGTTGGCTCGAAACTAGTGCCTCTGAGCAACCACCCTCAGCATCAGAACAAAGACCAAGCTGGAATTCTTTGGGATGCACTACCCTTTCAGAAAAGACCGGGGAGCACAATATATGTTTTCAGTTTCGTTACTTTAAAGTGACCGTTCGGCAACTAGGTTGAACCCAACCCCACCTCTTTGTTTGCAATATGATCGGGGGTTTCAAATATGGCTTCAGGCTAAATGAACTTTGCATGGTAGAACGGTCGTCAAAGAATAAACGCTCCTAAGGTGATCACTGCAAAAACAGCTAACTTCGACTTTCAACTATGCAACACATTCAATCCATTCAAAGGGGAATTCCCAGATTTTTATTCGTTTGGTTCTTTTAAAACCGCAAGTTTGTTATGCCTTTACGCACTTTTATCTCCCTTCCTTTTTACAAACAGTAAATCAATAGAAGAAACAAAAGTTCCGAAAAATCCCAAACAGTACTGTATATTTTCTTGATGAAACATACTACCAATAAATTTACTGAAAATCCATCGATACAAATTGTCATGCAGTAAATGACCAAAAAGGGAGACCATTTGAGTAGATGTCATTCTCAGAGGTCACTCATCCGCCTAAAGCAGAAATCATCCTTAATGCACTGCTCATAAGGTTGCTGAAAATTCTTCGATAGCCCACGACCGGTTTTGCCCTTTTGGGGGCTCATTAGGTAGGTGCAGTCTTAGAGTTTCCGCCAACCTTATGTTCCATTTGGAGCCAAATTGCACGAAATTGGCGAAAAACGCTCATCGCCTGGAAACATCACAAACGAGAGATTCAGGTGAGTCTCTCGCAAAACCAAATTTGTTTGGGATACTATCCTCCCTAAATTTCCGTTCGTTCATTTGACAGTCAAGTGCTGGGAACTCATGGAGGTTATAAATCCGCACACCGAGTAGTTTACACCCCACTGGTGATGATTTATTTAATTACAGTTTGAGGTGACTCTGCCCTTCAATGTCCAAATGGTTGGCCACATATCAGAACTCATTCCCTACTTGAAATGAGACGTATTCAATGCTTACAGGACTTACCAATGAAAGACGGGAATAGTGAGGTTTTTCAGAAGAGCATGTTATCCTATCACGTGATGATCTAGCTGTTCGTCAGTAGATGGTCTTGGACAGTTCAGCAAGGTAATATGAGAACCATGTGAACAACGTTCACTACCAGGTATACACGATACTAGGTATGTCTTTTATGGACAGAATGCAGAGCAAGAATAGTTGGATCAACCACAAGTTCGAGCCCAAGGAGAGAGTATCTGCAAAATTTCTGACTGTCTAAGGGTCGATCAGTATTCAGCTGTGGCGCCGTTTCGGTGCTTAACAGCCAAGCCACCCGGAGGAAACACGAGGGAAGAGGCCGAAACACCGGGGCTGGACTGGAACTACAGACATTTCGGTCTCACCACAACCCGTGAGTTATCTGGAGATAAATTAATGTTTACTGGACAATGAATATGATCTTTACAGGTCATGTGAAACGGAGATCACAGTGGTACGGCACTCGTCCTAGTGTGTTATTGTATTGTTATCGAGAAACATCGATTAGTACTTGCTCCAGCGGTTGGTAGATGCCCCCCCCCCCCAATTAACATCATCCAGACTGTGCCCACTGGGTGGGAAAGCTTAAAATAAGTCAACTCAAGAAGCAACCAGTATCGGTTAGGCACCAGTGAATACGGCTTAAAATTTCAGGTCACTCCATTATTTTATTCTGGTCCTTAACTCAGGAAAGATTTGGCTTGAAAAATATGAAGAGAACTCTATTACAAATACGATGATACAATTCTCGGTACCGATCAAATTTTATAACTACGCATCCACGTAAACTTCGTGGCGGCAGTAAATGATCTATTCACATTACATTTACGTCAAATTAATCAATATTTCGTAAGATCACTAATTGAGGATTGCTCAATAGTTAGGGTGTAAATTTACTGACCGGAAGATCCATGGTTCGAACCCCAGCCCGGCATCTCAACTGTTCCTGTTTAAGCTTGAAAGTGATTTCCTCGGATGGTTTGGCAGATGGGTACCGAAGATGTGTTGTAGTTGAACGATTACTTTGTTTTTCATGGATTACCATAAAAAATGCGACGTTAATTCCCTACAGGTGTCCGGTCGAGCTGGATATGACAAACGCACCTAAAGCGCTTATGATGTCCAGTTATTACTAAATATCTTTCAGCTTCTCCCGATGCCTAGCTGCCATGCCACCCGAAGGAAGTAAGAGCGCTGGGATAATGCCAGGTTGCCCAAGCCTAGAGAGGAAAAGTCGAGATGCGGAGATCGGGTTCGAACCGCGAGCCGTCCGGTCAGTATATTCGCGCTGTAACTACATGGGCCATCTCACCTCAGCGTTAAATATAAAATTCCAAGTTGATCGGATTTACATTTAACGCAATGCCTGGTTTGTGCACTACCATCATTCGGCTTTGTAAGTATGGTACTCCTTTAAATGGGAAAACCTCTTATAGAGGATGACTCCTTCCGAAGGAAAGACCTTGGAACCGGTGGTTTCCTCGCACGTGGAAAGCCTCACCGACCGAGATTCACTAGCGGAGTAAGAAGTGACCTTGCCAATATCAGTCTGTCTCAACAGGACTAATCTGGGCAGACTTCAAATCAATAATAGGAGCTAATATATGCACACCCACAATAATGTTGTGGAATACATTACAGCTTTCCGGATAATGAAGTTGTAATCTGGGATTAGGCGACTTGATATAATAGGCCGAATGCACCCTGTTTCTCATTAGGCCGATCGGATACATTACCGTAATAGACGATATGGGTTTGATAAGATGCCGATGAGGTTTCACTGAAACCTGCAAGCAGTTAGTTTAAAACACCTGAAATTCTATCAAATTACGTGTGCGAAAAGGGGGTCTTTTCCAGACAAGCCACTTTTTGCCAGCTCCAATTTAATGTACGCACACAACCTTGATCCATTTTTGATTAAAACAATTCCTCACCCGCATCTAGGCTGATTTTGTGTAAAAATTCTCTCCGTTCGGACGTAAAACCTTAAATGAACTTTCTGACGCTTTCAACTCTCGTTCATGACAAGGAGAGGGCAATACGT
>NW_008751819.1:347594-353871 GCF_000715545.1 Opisthorchis viverrini
GTTTATAGTGTTCCCCCCCCCCACGTTCTGAGCCAAGCTTTGGGGTTGCATTGGAATTGATCCACCCCGTGGACGATTTAGCATAGCAATTTGTGGTTGCTTTCGGGAATCTGACATTTCCGATACCGTCTAATTTGTAGGTCACGTTAGCCCGGTAACAAGTCACAGCAGATGGCCTTCCACTGTTCCCTTGGATTGGACAAAAGGCATGGAAGGACTGCAAATATTATAAATAATCTTTGAGAAAAAAAGTCCAAGTTGGAACTCACGAAGGTTTTGCGCACGAAGGGCTTCTTCCGCACAGGGATAAATACATAACGAGGGAATCTGAAATGGTGAACGAACCATATGTTTGAGGAAAATGGTTCGTTTGTTTACCTGACTATTTGCCCATTTGTTTGTTTGTTTGTTTGGTTGACTGATTGATTGATTGAGTGATTGAGTAAGTGAGTGAGTGAGTGAGTGGGTGGTTTTTTGGTTGGTTAGTTGCATCACATTGTCCAGATTGGCCCCAAAGGCGTTTGGGAATACGAAAAGGTGAAAGTGACAGGAAGCTGTTTGTTCGGCGAAGCGGGCGAAGTTCCTCTCCAACTGATAGATTGGTCGGTTCGAATGATTACTTTTTTGGTTCGATTCTCCAGGCTAACTGGTTTAGCAATTGCAAATCATCGATACACTCCATATGATCGTAGAATAATTCCAAGACTTCCGAAGATATTGACTGCAGCGTTTGTGAAATGAGCTGAAGTTCCCCGGTTGCCGTCAGTTCTCTGGGTGGATAGTGCATGCGCTTGGCAAACGGGTGTAATTCCTCATATCCTGAAATCGCCATGTTCCACACGTGAAGGGTTCTAGCAATGAGACGCATCTTTTCAAAATTGATCAGTCTGACCTTACTCGATTGCTGCTGCGCGTAAATTGTACTATTCCCGTCTTCGGCAAATCGTAAATCTTTTAACAGTATGGCTAAGAAAGGCAAACAGTTTTGTATGTTCTCCGCGATCCAATTTCGTGCCGCTCTGTGATTTCGCGCCGGATCGATAAGAGGCAGCAACCGATTTTGATATAACCGCTTCCATCGTACCGGGAGTCGATCCCACGTTTGTGTGAGGCGTGAAATCGGTGCACTCTGCAACGCCATCACTATGGCGAAACAGGTATGTTGGTCGTGAAAAGGCGAGGAAATGAGACGATCTGCTAGCTTGATCAGTCGCTTCAAAACCTGTACACGTTTATTCAGCACCGGCGTTGTGACCAGCTGCGTGATGGTCCACGCATGAATCAGGCTAAACTGAGCGACCAGCAGCCGGATGTGTGGCGTCGCACAACCAGATTTTTCGCTGCCCATCGTATAGTTCAACAGTTCACTAGCAGTTATACACATGGCTAATTGGATATGTGAAAAGGTGAAAATAGAGGCGATTTCGTCAACACTCAACTCCTCAAGTGCACTGAAACGCTGTGAGACAGAAATCGATTTCTTCATCTTTGGTGAGGAAAGGCTACTTTCCTTCCGTTGGATATCGATCGTAGAACGTCCAGGATCGGTTTGATCCAAGAAGCTCATGGCAACATTCAGTTGAATTGGAAGTGGTACTAGCTTCGCTCGGTCTTGTCTAGGCACGAAAAACAAACAGCTGTTCGGAGAAAGACTAAACAGGATACCGCGTTCACCATCTGTGTATGTGATTCGTTCGCCTGTCGAACGTACCTCTACAAATTCATAATCATTTATCTCAGTGCCCAACGGTAGCTCGGATGAGAGACGGGACTTTATCCGCTGAACAGTTGTATCCACAGGAAGAGTGAGGATGACCTTTCTGTGGTCTTCGCCCAAATAAACCAGAAAGGTGATTGTATGGGTTCTTGGGGTGAAAGGCAATGAGTGCGGTTCGATTCTGAGACGATTCAAATGATATGGTGTATAGTATATTGAGCGATGCACATGATGAGTATAGTGAGACAGCTGTTGGAGTGCACAAGGCAGCGATGTGACAATCTGTTTGCCACGGGTAAACAAAGCCCGCGTTCCAGATAGAACACCACATTTTTGACTTGATTTCTTCCGTGAATTATTCTTTTTCAAACTGTCAAGCTCGGTAGTCGAGCGTGCGTCATGATGCGCAGGATTCCAGATTTGATCGCATTCTCTCAGCAGTACTTCAACTGCCTTCTTTTCCAGGTCACAGTTGGTCCGACAAGAAATCAGCTGTTTGATATCACAAAGGAAGTTTCCAAGACCATCCAAGGAAGCGAACGCCAGTAATCCGATACACATACACCACAAATAAAGTAGTATCAACACACGTCTACTGAAACAATCTTCGTAGGCTTCAGGATTTTCATTCTCTGATGACGTTAGTTGGTCAGCTTTTCCGTTGGAACGATCCTGACCGAGGTAAGCGAACAGCAAATTGAATACATCCGAATTAGTGGTGAACATTGTCAAGGTCAGGATAAACTCCTCAACGACAATATCGATCTCCACCTGTGAAAACGGGCACAGTCGATAGAGATTCTCAAGCCGAGACACCAACGTAGGCAGCTGGTCATCGTAGATAGAAAGCCGAGCGTCCAGTATATGCCGCAGGATTTTATCGATTGTCCCAGCTATAATTAATTGATTGTTCGCACGTGTATGTCTCTTGTTTTCTGGTTCCATTGTAGACGTTTGTTCAAGACCGTGTACGGAACTCGCAGACTCTCTACAAGTGTCTTTCACACATTCTAGGACTAAAACATCTGAATCTCCCTCACGCAGGCGCACAATATTTGCCTCAACATCAACCAGCACGCGCTCGTAGTCGGTTTTATCCACCCGTAGGAAATGGCAGTTGTCTTCTGCCAAAATGATACTAGCGGCCCGTGGGTCTCCTGTCACAAGTGCAAGTTTACCAAAGTCATCACCGTCGTACAAACGACACACATAGCCTTGACTTTTGATGTGAACCCAGACACTTCCCTTGTATATTATATACCAACAAATTCCAGGATCTCCTTGACGAAACACAAGTTTATTGGACCGTGGATGAACTTCATACTTGATGCATTTACTCAACTCATTCCTTACAGAGTTTGGAAAGTTTGCCAAAGCAGGAACCATCAGGAGCTCTTGACTGACAAATTCAACCTCCACTTCTGTGCGTTGACTGGGCAACTTAACCAGAATACGTCTAAGAAGTGCGGCAGAGGCTAGACAATAGAGACGTTCGATTAACAGATGAAACCGGTCCTCTGCTGTAACTGCGTCATCTGCATCGGTACTGAGGGTATGTGATCTCGAAAACATGCTTTTTCTTCCAATAAAATCTACTGGTTTTTCTTGTTTGCGCAATGCGTTTGTTGATACACCCTCCAGATCCTCTTCTAAACTAAGACTGGCATCCAACGGGCACGTACATCGATACATTTTCTCTGGAGAATCCATGAATTCAGGAACATCTGCAACTTTTCCGGTACCCATCACATCGAATGGCTGTATAGCAGACTCTTCCAATAAGGCTTGCCACACCCCAGAGGCTAACATTCGATCCTTCTTGCCACTAAGCCTGATTAGGTCCGTGATGAGTTGTTCACCGGATGAATATTTTCCACTTTCTGGAGAGTACTGCGACTGGACCTTCTTCCACAATAAAACACAAGCTCTCACAACCCATGAAGGTGGAAATTCGCTCGGAGTGAACTTGGGTTTCGAAAGCTCCCCACTGTGGATTTCCAGGTCTATTGGTTCGCTGCTGCAAGTTTCCTCTACCCTCGTAGGTGTCTGCTCTGCTAAAAGTAGGCCGTTGAAAGCTGCGCTCTGTTTTCTGTTGTCACGTGTAATTTTGTTGTAAACTGCAGCGGACTTTGATAAATTGATGGCAAATGGTGTGCTCATGGTATTGCAGGAATTCCTGCTTGTTTGAAACCGACACTACAGTTTGCTTTTGTTACAGTGCGGAGTGTGGTGGGATGACCACCAATCGCTGGTCGCCAACCGCGTGATACACAGCTGACATCCACGTTAAATCGGCTTCTGATTGGGTAAATGCTGGCTGCAACCTGTTCTGACCCGCTCGGTGATTGGCTGATTCTGAAACAGGGCAGCTTTTGAAGTCATTGAGTAATGTCCCATGTCGAGTGATGCAACCTGTTCTGACCCG
This sequence comes from Opisthorchis viverrini, assembly GCF_000715545.1. Lineage (NCBI taxonomy): Eukaryota > Metazoa > Platyhelminthes > Trematoda > Opisthorchiida > Opisthorchiidae > Opisthorchis > Opisthorchis viverrini. The sequence continues at coordinate 351,737 of NW_008751819.1, forward strand.
CTCGGTGATTGGCTGATTCTGAAACAGGGCAGCTTTTGAAGTCATTGAGTAATTCCAAGGTATAACGTCCCATTGGCGAGTGAAGCTTACATTACCTTGGTCTGAGGGCGGTTGCAATAGTTCCCAGTACGACTAAAAAAAACAAGAAAAAGAAGACTCAAACAAAAATAAGACGATCCGGGTGTGGACTGTTCCGTGCAATGGTTAGGGTCTAAAATTTAGGAGCTACATGATTTAACGCTAAAATGTGTACAAACAGAGAACTCTATCCTCGCTTCGAGAAGATACTAAACGACGACCGCAAAATGCGTCCTCAGAGTGGTATTCCTTGCCGAGCGGGTGACAAATCAGCCCAACGGAACTGGTACCTCATTTGTACTTCATTTTCAACATGTTTCGGGATTCACGGGTTCAGTGAATTCAGTGCTACATATATTCAGTAACCCTGGATACTCGTGAATCAGGATTGCTAGTGAGTTTAACAAAAACACGTTTAGCCACAACACAAAGACAATGATTATTACTGGAAACCTGGTTAAGCTTGCCACGTTGCTCTGTATTACGTGTGTCCAACTGCTATCTGCCCATCTAGTTCAAGTCGTCTTGGGCATTAGGTTCGCCTGGTGCATTGCGATGTGAAACGAAGGCGGCTACTGTTTAAATGAATACTGTGGGATCTTCGCGCCATTCTGGGTGGGGCCCAAGATATCCTGCTTGCGGATAGTTGTAAATCCTGCACTAGGAACCCCAGTGGCACCCAAACTGTCATTTTCTGGCCGGACTACCTAGCTAAAGTTCGCCTGTCGCTGTGCGATGGTCTTTTCTCGGTTGAGGTTCACAAGGAACACGTGGTCGTTCCCATTGATGGCGCCTTTTTTGAAAATGTACACAAATGTTTTTGTTTCAGTGCTGTCCAAATGTGTAGGCACCTTATTCTTGATCGTTTTTCTTAGAGACATATGTTTTCCTATGTCCCTAACCTTCCCTTCTCTTTCCGCTCTTTACTGAGGCTTTATTCCCCAATGGTTTTGTGGCAGTTCAACACCAGCATGCATCAAAACAAGACCAGCCAAAGGAAGGTCACTGATTTGGCAATTTGATAAGTGAACTGGGATTGCAATATAGACCCCATAGGCTTCTAGTCCCCGAAGAGATCCGTATCAATACCGTAGCGCAAGTGCATCAACCATCTGGATAGTCTCCTCGTCCGTACTCCAGAGTCTTGTTTTTTGGGAGGTTTGCTTCAAAAATCACCCTTTGATTAAATTGTCTCCCTGTGAAGGACATTTTCAAGGAGAAAACACAGTACTAACTTTTATAACAAGCGGTATCGCCTTTTTGGGTTGGTCGGTTAGAGTACTATGTTCTCCTCCAACTAGAAGATCAACTCTGAAACCTTACTGGCACGAACTAAGGTTTTTTGGTGTCGAAGTAACGTCTTGTTAACCAAAGAAATGTGCGACCGATCCTGACGAATAGGACGAAGCATGTGAGGAATGGCTTTGAATGGCCATTCACTATCCACCCACAAATATTAGAAATTTCCATGGGATTTGAGACTGCATTTAATACGCACTTTACCGCGCGACGCCAGTATGACTGCGCTCACTAATTCCCGATTGAATACGGAACGAAAAATCAATCAATTCCAGGAATATCTCAGAGTCTTTGGATGTGTCGACGTGTTCAGAGGCCAGCGGACAGAAATTACTCAGGAATTTTGACCTGTGACAGACTGCCAGTCGCGGAGAACATTCGCACATACCGTCCATTTATCAAGTTTATCAGGAAGGCCAGATTCCTGAAAGCAACCACTGAATGCCCGAAATCTACTGAGACCCTCAGCTCCGCTAGAGGTTGACCAGACAGACAACGCCCCTCAATATGCAACCCTTCACAGCCTTGTATCAAACCCAGACAGCGCGAGTCAGCGTTGATCAAGGTCAGACAACGCCCCCGCAATATGCAGCGCGTCACAGCCTCGTACCAAGGCCAGACCACGTGCGTCAGCGTTGGACCAAGTTACACAGTGTCCCTCCAATAACCACCTTGAGACCGTTGTACTTTCGCACTCGCTTGTTCGGAATACAGCTGTTGTGTTCCCTTCTGTGAGTCTTTTTTCCGGCATTCGGCAC
>NW_008751819.1:353974-354342 GCF_000715545.1 Opisthorchis viverrini
TTTTTTTGGTGCCCCGTTTGACCTGTCTCGACGTTTTTCTGAAAAGGCGGTCCAATAAGTCCTTTGACGGTTGTCTACTTTTGAGTTAATGGGCTGCATCATTTGGTAGTATCTATATATGGCATACAGTTGAGTGTTTTGGGCCAAAAAGGACGAAGATTAATTTCCTCGTGGTGATCGCGTAAAACCCATCAGTTGATTTTCTATAGAGGAAAATGTTGGTAGCTCAGGTGGTGTAGATGGTGGTCGTTGGCTTGTTCGCTGAGCTGGGCAATTTGGTTGCAAACGTTTCATCACCAATCGAGGTGACATCATCAGTGCGTTATTGTGGAGCGTAGGAGTGCGTAGCGGTGGGTTGGTGGTTGTGG
>NW_008751819.1:355817-357160 GCF_000715545.1 Opisthorchis viverrini
GCTCAGCGAACAAACGACCGACCACCATCAGTTGATGGTTACTCCCAACTGAAAGCCTTATCTTCCATCTGACGATGTTAGGTCGATCGCCAAATCACACCTCTGTTGTCTCAGCGAACAAGCCAACGACCACCATCAGTTGATGGTTACTCCCAACTGAAAGCCTTATCTTCCATCTGACGATGTTAGGTCGATCGCCAAATCACATGGTCCTCTGTTGTCCAGAGTCACATATCACCCGTCCAGTAAGGTGATCTCTTTTCTGTTCAGACATTTCATACCCCGATATGAACACACAAGTCCCTGTGTAAACGTAGAACCAAACTATTTGGTTGTCCAAAAACGGTTGCACAAAAACCATCCCTACTTCACTATCTCCCATCAGTTCACGATGCGACATTATTCTTCAGAAATAGTAGTTTTTTGTATATTATTATATTATATTAAGAATGGATTTCCAAGTAAAACGCTGGCGTGAGGAAACACACGATTGATGCTCTGTTGTTTTGAAACAGTTCCATGAAAAAAATGGTGTTGAATATTTCAGAAGAGATCAAAACCACTGTTGGATAACACCAAAAATGGGCAGTAATTGTGACTGCTATACCGGACAGAATTAGCAGAACAACTCAGGTTTTTTTCATTAATCGCTTTTTCTTTAGTATCTGACACCACCTCAAAAGAATTGAATGACCGATCCCCGTTGTCATTTCAGAGTGTCCACAAATTACATCTCACGGATTACAACGTTTGTACTCTATCGGAACACAATCAGGTGGAGATTCAGGCAACAATTTGGCTGGTTCAGCTTTGTCATACAACGAAACAGAAACGAAACAAAATCCCTGCTTGCGTGAATCTAACTTGACATCAAGATGATTCCCTCCATTCGCTTGCCCGTGTCTCCGCTGTTCTCCATCTGTTTTGCGCCACCCCTCTCCCTCAGTACACGCTATTCAACCTGTCACAAAGGCCGCCCCTTTTGACACTGGTATGTCGGCGTGTGTGTATGCGTGTGTAGTGCTTGCCAAATTGCCTATTTGTTCCACGTCTGCTGGGCCTGCACTGACTTGTTCTGTCCTGACCTCCGTGTGACCTCTTGTGTCAGTCAGAATCACGAGATTGACCTCGGAAGGGACTATCGCAGACCGCACTGCCTAGTCAACATACCGCTCGGCGTTGGTTCACTGTGTGGCGGTCCAGTGTGTCGGTCAGTGACAGACATCACGAACGTGGACAATTGAGGTTTGTCGCGTAATTTTGCTCACAAAGCTTCACATTTATTAATACATGGACTGTTCACTTGAGGCTAAATGGCTCAGTGATTAGAGCAGAATTTATTG
>NW_008751819.1:357233-360295 GCF_000715545.1 Opisthorchis viverrini
TCAGCCCTCGTGCTTCCTTCTGGTGGCATGACAGTTGGGCACGGAAAAGATGATACAACTGAATGCATTTTTACACGGTCACATCAGGAGAACTAACTTCATCCAAGCTGGATTCCTGGTATGTAAGATCCGTCAACCAAATGTACCACTGCGCAAAACTGTCTCATGTTTCAGTTGGTAAAATACTCGGGATATCGCAGAATAGTTTCTTCGACGATCCGCTCATTAGCTAGGCGCTGACCCCGCGGATCCGTCCCGTCAACCTCGTGAATCTACAAGGTACGAAATCAATGAACTACACTCACTCGCACTCAGCTGGAATTCAATGGAGTCTTTCGTGAAAACCAAATTGGTGTTTCGAAAATGTCGTACAATTTGTGTTCAAGTAGAGCAAGAAATTTACGAACCTCGGGGGCTGTACCCACCGGATAGACTCCAAGAACAACGAAACCGTTCATGGGCTGTCGGACAGTTTTCAGCAACCTTGCGAGTAGTCTCTCTCAGCAGTCATTGTTGTTAGCAGAGCTGCATCAGGCAAGCGACAACAATCCTTGAAACGAAAACTTTATGGACGAAAAAACTTATCTACAGCTGAATCGCCTGAAATCTGGAGCCACCGACGGACTTTCACTTTATTGGTGTTCACCAACACTCCTGATTCGATAAAATGAGCAAGAATGGACACCACAAACATGATGCCTGTACCAAAAACAGAGGCTTCTGTTGATGTTTTCCTCCTCGATGTGTCCCGCCATCCCAAAACTGACGAATACACTCTGACCCTCACATCCATGAGCTGGTATGACTGAAGACGTCACTCGTTGTCATAACCAGACAAGTGGTTGGGACAAGACAGCATAGCGATCCCCACATTTCAGTCAATCACATCGGGCAATTTATAGCCATAATCTCCACCTGGGTCGGACCCAAAAGCGGAGTTTTCGGCTATTCTGACATGGGAATAGGGAAATGTCACTCAAACTGTGATCAACAAATCCAGAAAAGTCGCGAAACAGTAGGGACTAATTGTAGACGAGACAGCTTCATGAGGTGATCGTATAAACATGTTACACTCAATTTTCCACTGTTGTTCCAATCAATCGATCAGCGATGATTGTGGAGTGTGGTTTTGATCTCAGACTACTGAGCAAAACGCATTCGGAAATCAGAAACCAATCAGTCAGATCAGAAACAAAAGGCCGCCCCGGACAGAAACTTCTCAGCGCACTAACCGATATCAAGGAATACAAACCACACAGTAGCAGAACTCGAAACGAGCCAATGGGATTCTGAACAAAATGTGATCCCGTCAACCAATCACAGTATTAGGTATCCGCCAGTTTTCGATAACTATGAAAACCCAAGCAGGAAAGATGCACTAACCCATTCAAATGCTCACTAATAAAATGATCCCGGGCTGATGATGAAATTTGCAGGCTAATTACTAAGGTGGACAAACCATTCAATGAACCTTTGATCAACCATCAATAAACACACCTGAGCTACAAATATTCCACTACACTTCCGAAGTACAAGCTTTTTCTACCTGTAACCTGCGAAAAGCATATGCAAGCGTTAAAAGGCCATTTATCGTGAGGTAGGTGAAATGAAAATAATCTGAATATAATTCAGGTATGTCTTTGTCTGAAAAAAATGAATCTGAATCGGGTGGGAGAAAACAGTTTCCTCCAGGACTCAAAATGACAATCCCCGAACAGAATCGGCAAGCGGGCACAAACAAAGCAGTTGGTGGGGAGAACCACAAAACTTGGTGTTGGGTCACGCGTAGGTTTACCGATCCTGAATATCAAAACAAAGAATTGGGTTCGAAAGTCTATGATACTACTCGCACAGGTGAATAATATACACAAACCTCAAGTGTCCACGTCCGTGGGGTCAACAAATACACAAGTCTGTCACTAACCGGCACAGTGCAGTTTCATGGCCCGAACAACAAGCGACGACAAGCGTTTGTGATGTTTCCAGGCTACTGAATGTGCTGAACCAGGTCGCCTCATGTTTCAGTTGGTACGATATTCCAGATATCACGATAAATGTAGAGAAGTAACACACTACTCATAAGGTTGCTGAAAACTCTTCGACAGCCCACGACCAGTTTCGCCCTTCTTGGCGCTCATCAGGTAGGCGCATTTTCCGAGATTCCTTCCCAATATTCTACTTGTACCCAAATTGCACGAAATTAGCGAAATACGCTCATTCGATGCAATCATCATTTGCAACTTTTTTAAAAAAGAAATATAGTGAAAACGGAGAGCTCGCCACAAGCTGACTATTACGTTCACGGTTGCACGCCCATCTACCAGCAACCTGACTTCTGTGAGAGACATGAAAACGAGTAAATTAAGCTATTGGAAGATTGCTGCACAACCGGAAATGAAAACAGTTTCGGAGCATCAATAAGATGACGGGGAATTTCGCCACCAGAACATGATCACGAGCATGCACAAGAAGGGTGGTTTACTTCCGGTGTTTTCTAGATAACCTGAAAAGCAACAAAGACGAAGACTGTATTGAAGCGTGCCACGACCTTGATCAGTTTAAACTGGGCACACGCGTTGTCGCGCATAGTCAGGTAAAAATCCTGTGAATGAATGAGTACTGGCTAAGTTTATCACTTTTTAGGGAGAAAAATACGAAACGCATCATCTTTCTAATCCGCATATCACAACAGATAATTTCGTTCCTTTACAAAGTGTTGGCTACGATACCATTAGGTCATGTGACTTTAGAACAGGGATCACGTGATCGCATCGTGAAGCCGTCACAGTGAACGGCCTAGGGTTAGTCACGCCGTATCGATTAAAAGTGGAGAGTTAAATGCTTACAGGGCCTTGAGTTTAAATGCGAAGGCAGCCGATTTTGACGAGCAGGTGTGTTGTAACTTGCTGAACGGTAGTGCAACTCTGTATCGGTCCCTTGGCTTCCTGCTCCGCCCACTATGGTATATCAAAAGGCATGGTAGCTCTACACAGCCCTTTATGGTACAACTGTATTTATAGGGTAGTCACAGAGTGTTCCACAAGGTCGTGCTAGAAGCACCG
>NW_008751819.1:360708-363974 GCF_000715545.1 Opisthorchis viverrini
AAGGATGCTCGACCCGGATTGGCTGGCATTCTGACCAATCAGGGCATGCCTTCGTTTGGTCGTGTCCTGCACGTAACTCAACCGTCCAAATGATGTAGTGTTCGGTTATTAGGGACGGCTGGCACCCGAACAAGGTGCGACAGGTGGACAGACAAATAGGCTGATTATTTCGGGAACCACTTAACAAGGACAGAGTCATTGTAAGACAACCGTTACTTTTCCTGTTCCAGCCATCTTTCCATGACTTCCAGAATTGCAGACCTCTAAACCTCCTGATTTGATGGCTTGCAACAAGTGAATTTTCGAATGAAATTTGCACTGTTTCACTCCTGTCAGAATTCATTAGCATCATCGGTTTAAGAATCCTGCTACATACACCGGTTGAACACCATAGGATCAAGAGTATGAGTATTACTCATTCTTTAGTCATGCAGCCATGGAAAGAAAATGAAGCAGAAGTTGAAGATCGTCGGCTAGGGCCTTCATGACATTAGTTTGAGGTGGGACTCTTGTTCTAACCAGCCTGTGGCGGCCAGCTTAGATCATCGCACCGGTCAGCGGTTTCATGTCGCATACTTTCATTTCCTTACTCCTGCAGCATGATGTCTATTCCAAACTGACACCATTTTTTCACGTCTTAGTCGATTCAAAATTGTCCAAGTAAACAGCTAGACATTGTCTAACTCTTAATTTCTTCCAGCATAATCAAACTGTTCATTGACTGGTCTCTTTGTTTAAATGAGCACGAAAGTTGTACTTCTTCCCATGGCGGTCAAACGGCAGGTTATGTTTTTCCCGTTCGATATTTTCCCCATCTAGAGCATTATCTTGCGATTGGCTTAGAAGTGTAGCTTAAGAATACTTATGCCAAAATATTCACCTAGTTTCGTTCTTTTCAGCTCTTCTGATCGAGCTACGTTTTTTAGTCGCATGATGCCTTACTTGACACGCCACCTGTAAGCGGTTGCTACACTTGTAGCATCCGCTTTCCCATCACTCTCATTTGCACGGTACACTTATGCTGGCGGTTAGCACTCAACTAGAGTTCTGCCTTTGTTTGACCGAACAGACCGGACAGGACGAGTGTTAAGTCGAGAATAACAGGCCATTGTGTGTCACGTGAACGGCCAGTTTGCCTTAATAGGCTGTGTTTGAACACGCAACATCATTTATGCGACCACAAACTCAGCAAATCAACAGGCACCGCTGAGTCAAGCGCTCAAGTTTGTGAGTTTCACTCAACCCGAAAGTTGTGGAACGCTACGCCCCAAAAAATCGATGCGAGTTCCATTGGACAGAACATACTTAACGGGTGCATGCATTGTTCCAGCGACAGCCGTTTTTTTCTTATCATACTTCATCCACAACAGAAAACACTTGTAAATGACGGCACGCAAACGTCGCTATTTTCGGAAGGCGGGTCGATTCTGGTTTGAACGGAGACAGAGGTAGACCGGAACTCCGGAACGGAGCAGTCTTGCCACCTCACTGAGGCATGAGAACTTTCATGAACAATGTGTATATTGCGTGAGAACATTGGGCTGCCATAATCAAACGCGCGTGGGCGTTACTGATGACGCAAGTTTTTCAGGGGAGGGGGACCAATAAAAAATTTCAAAAAAATCTGTGGCCTTGTATTGTTTGCAGGCACTATACGTACACCAAATTTATTGTCGTATAACATTACACAAGTTAGGCCATCATCCACTATGAAGTGAGGACACGGAGTTTTGGCTTGGGGGTAAAGTTAGTCGGTCTGACGAAAATTCATTTTCAACAGATATTTCTTCTTGTAAGTGAAGTCAGGTTACCGTTGAAGACTCAACCGTTCGGCCACCATCGGTCGATCAGCAGTGTGATTAATCCTCGTTTTGACAAGATACAAGGCCATCATCCACCCAGGTGGTCAGGTATTGACAAGATCCTCGAGTGACAACTGCTCAGCTGAAAGTTTTACTCTTCGCTTTGATTCTTCTTCCTTCTGAGTTACATATAGATCAATCATTTCTTGAAAAAATCAGCAGTTTGTACCGCACGTTCAGCATACTGCGAACCAGAAGAGGTGAGCGAAGCGTCAGGAGCTGTGGAATAATCGCTCATCTGAAAGAAGCTTCTGGCACATCGCTTCGATCCCGGCCGGGAGAAGCAGTAGGGCTGAGATACTGCTAGGTTGTTCAAACCTAGACAGGAGCAGCCGAAGTGCCGGGGTGAGGTTCGAACCAAAAACCTCCCGGTCAGTAAATTTGCACCTTAACCATTGAGTCATCTCGTATTCGTTAAAGTACCCAGTGCTTCGCCCACATTGTCTTGTATCGATTGTCAACAGTCCCTCATAAGTATGTTGGTTTCGTTTGTGGTAATCTAAGAAATGTCGCCTTAGCTCGCCCAAACGCTAAATCGAGGTGGCAGAAGATGGAAGATCATAGACGGACCAATGAATTCACGAAAATGCTGTGTCCAAATTAGCCAATCATGTTACGAGATAACAGATAATCTTCAAATGATATATAAACAGATAAAGAGGTAGTACCCATCCAACTGTGCATTGATGATGCCTCCTCGTATAGTGACGAAACTTTTGCAAGTCACTTGCAAGGCTCGGCGAACAGATAAATAGCCACTTGCTCACCAACCAGTGAATGGGTGGAATAATCCCTGCCTTCAAGGGTTGAAGTTGAATAAAGCTCATTACTTATCTAATACACTCATCTGCAAACCATTTCAGTTTTGACGGGAGACATTTCGGTTTTGACGGGAGATTTACCTGGAACCCGGCTGAATCTCTCGAGTATGATGTTTTTAAGTAGTGTATTACGTCTCTACAAGTTTCATTATCTTTTCGAGGCGTTCGTGAAGCAGGAGTTTTCTAGCAACTAAACGGTGGGTGGATATTGCTACCGCTCAGCTGAGTATCGCTGCCCAACTCATTTGTTTCATATTTGATCCGCTAGTTCAACCCCACACTACTAGTGACATACTCGCTCTCCTAGCGTCCACTAGAGTTAACCCAGCAGACTACCGCCGGTTAGCTCCACCTCCTTCAGACACGTTTCCAACCGATAATCGACAGTTCAGAGCGGCAGATTTCACCCACCTTCAGTCTCTGGTTTATCCTCTATTTAGTTGTCCTCATTTAATGTCCTCAATCAGCTGATCTACACTCACCTTTTGTCCTTTCTACTACGGTTACCTGAACGACAAATATTGTATTGTTCTTATCGATCGCCTAACGACACCGATGGGTGTGAAATTTTACCTTATAAAAA
>NW_008751819.1:363984-379943 GCF_000715545.1 Opisthorchis viverrini
GCCAGCCCAACTATGAATGCCGAGTTATTGGTGATTTGAAACACTAAGCTGGACACGAGACGGGATGCATTTTTTCCGCTCGTATCCAGGACTGTGTCGGCGACGAACCGCATAGATTGGCTCTCTTCCTCGCCACCAAACTCAGTAGTTGTTCTGGCCTTCCTCCGACTTTCATCCAATACCCTTACACTGTATATACACTGTATGCGCTGTGTTTACACCGTTCTTCTCGATTTCTTGTCTAGGTGACAGTCGCACCAACCGGTTTCTACTCACATCTCTGAGAGTGTTTTCTGTTGAACGGCGCATCGTCGTCATCGACGGTTCGCTCTTGTTTATTCTTTACTTTCCAAGTCGGTGACTATCCTGCTCACTGGTAGCGTAGTATGCCTGTCCACGGATCGTTGCCTTGGTGGTACAGTTGCTTTGGGTTCCTGACTACCTGCAATCCCGTTATTGGAACCACAGGGGTTACAGGATAAAAGGGAAATTCACGTGTACGAACACTGATCCAATGTCGAATTCACACACCAGAAGCAGCTAGGTCTAGCCGAATCTACTGACCGTTGCTTCCCATTATTTCTTCTTACTTGAGATGCCTGTGTCGTCTTGAAATCCCTTTCCCGTTAGAAAACACTGCCATCTTCGTAGATCATTTGGCCAAGGCCTTTAGGTCCTCTCCTTCGTGCATGCTTAGCATTCTTTAAGGTATTTTCCAAGATACCCGAGCTTCCAGAACAGAGTGTACGCTTATCACTCTCTTCGATCGATTAATGCGCAGCTTAAAGGGTTCTCACGACAGGGCACCTCAACACAGGGTATCTCATCTACCCTCATCTACCCTCTTTACACAATGAATGAAGGTTCTTACCGATGCTTAGATTACTTACGATAACACTGTCCGTCCGATTGTGTCTGTTCCAACGAGCTCCACGCTCTTCTTCAGACTCCGCCTTTAGACGACCAGCACTATGAACGATGATATCCCCATCATTCATACTTGGCGTTTTGCAGTCGCTACCATGTTCAGCTCTACCAATTCCTCCGTATCCCCCTCGTAACCACACATTATTCGACAGTCCTCCTGATCTTTGTTGCTGTATTTCCACTTTGTTCAGTCAGCAAACTGACGAATGAAGCTGCGTCGAATGTGGCTGTACCCCATTCCCGTGCCTGCGACTGTTTCAAAAATCGAAGATTCCCCTCAACCGGAGCATCGTTTTGAAGTCTAGGACAAAATCCTGGTAACCATCTCCCGATTTTGTGTAGCACACGAAAATATTCATTTCCCACCTTGACATGCCTCCGCGTATCTGACCGGACAACCTGCATCATCTATAAACTCTCAAGGGATCCACTCCGGTTACTACTGCAGAATCATCGGTCTTCGTTTTGCGACCGATCTCTTCGTGTTTTCTCCCCCCTCCCGAACCCTGGAACTCCCCACCGCGCAATGCAGCGCCCGCCTTCTTCCACATTCTCCCCAGTAGAGGTATCATTTTGTTCGGTAAGCCAACTTGATTGTCGTTTTGTTGTGATGAATAAGGTGATGTATCTGACCTTGGGACTACCAGTTCTCTGTAGACCGTGTATAGCGCGGCAGGCAAGTTAAATTGCAGCCCATTCTTTCAGAAACACTAACAAAAGTTGACTTTCACTCTCTCCTGACTGGACTGTTTTAGGTGTGAAAACAAGGATAGCAGAAAGTGTATGCCTTTGTTACTGTAGCATTATCAGGATGCGGATGAAGCGGCCAATCTTAGGGTGCCTACGTGGGGTCCGATCTCAGGTAGCTCAAATAATGGAAGCAATATCACGTGATCCAAAAAGAACTGTAAGTTTTCTGTGGAATTGTGAACAACCTACGGTGTGAAGCCGGGGGACTTTTCAACCTTTAGTTTTTGGGATGTGCCTACACGACCTAGGGGCAAAAGCGGAGTTGTTGTTTATTCTGGTGTTAGCGCTGCGTTGTGACCTATTTTGATCATCATACTTCGTGAATGGCCGGTAATTTCACAATTCTTCTGTGGCATCAAGGGCTGCTGCAGTAAACTAAGGCTCCAGACGGTTACGATATTGCGCTCCTAAGCGTTCAACCAGATCCCGAGGTTCGGCAGTTCTACGTTCACACACGTTTCTTTTCAGAATATAAAAGCTAATGAAGGTTGACAATATTTGTTAAAGTACTCAGATTATTCCGTTTCAAACTGTGTTGGATTTGAATACTACTCCGTTATCGTCTGCTCTGTTTGGTTGAAAAGTTCCCAAACTATCTTCAGAACTCATTCAATACATAATAGCCGTTTGTTTACAAGCGTCAGTGCGAATTCATGGACCAATCATTCCCTGTATTGAGCTTATCCACACTATTTCTAGCGTCATGTGAACGGAACTGTCACGTGCTCGATTCACTTCGCATTCATGTGAACGGAACTGTCACGTGCTCGATTATCTTCACTTCGCATCGGAGCATGCCGAAACGTGGTACTTCTGGCATGCGTACACATATAGATGGAGTGGAAATGAAACAAACAAGATGAGGATCCAGGTAGATCATCCACCCTGACCCCTATTTTGCTCGTATCACGTGACAGCTAAGCCGAATGGAATATTAGCTTTTTGTGTGTGACACATTCTGCCGATTCCCTGCGAACTACTGTTTTTTTAGTGAGCCGAAACACTTAAATACGCTTCATAGCAGTCTGATAGATCCGAGCTATGTAGTGTGGGGAGACCTGGTGTAACGGTGATACTACTGAGGGGGAGGCCTGCGAGTAGTATGTGTTGTTCTTGGAATTTCGCTTCGCTTGTCTTGCAAAGCGAGATCTCTTGCGGAATTCGTAGAGTCGCATTGTAGCATTTGCTTAAATCTGAACAATGAATGATTGGAGTCAATGAATATCCAGGAAAGTTCAAGCAGATGCGTTCAAGAGAAGATGGATGTCTAGTTTTTTGTAAACAAGATGCAAATGAGAGTTTTACTTCCCTGTCTAATAGTCTGTAACCGGTAAGTTGGCATTTCCTAATAAATAACTCCGCAGCGAAGGCCTTCTTTCTTTCACTGGTAGTTTTCCAATGGATATATTGTGTTGTACCTGGAGTCAGTCTATGCTGAAGAGCTGAGAAGCACTCACTTGCAACCGGCTCATACGTGAAAGGAATCATCGGCAGTGTGCATCTAAAACAATCAAGAGAAGTTTCGAACCCACGAACACTCAGCAGTTTGGCCACGAGTGGTTGTTCAGCCTTGTAACTCACACTTAGGCAGGATATAGCATCACTCAGCCTTCAGTGATCGAGTCTATCTGAGATCGGTTTCTCGGGTACGCCCAGAATGACATACTGCAATATCTCGAATGTCGTGCCAATACAAACATGACGAGGCAGCACATTTCGTTGAAAACTATCAAAAGCGAGAGATTCATATGAGTCTCCGTTTGAAAACGAGTATATTTCGCCAGTTGTGTACAGTTTGGGTACAAGCGTAACATAATATATTCACATAAACTCGGGGACTATCCCGTGAACAGCAGGATGGATGAAGCCGGTTGTTGGCTGTCGAAGAACTTTCAACAGCCGTATGATTAGTGTGCTCCGTCTGGAGCAAATCGTCTCCACATGCTTTGTGCGCATTTGAAATGTCTCTGGTCTGCAGGTGCTTGGAATAAATCACACATTTACCCACTTTCCCTGCTGCTCAGCTAAGATTCTAAATAATTCTAGAAGACAGTATTTTAAATTTTTGGTGTTTGTTCTTCATTTTGTTCAGCACACGTCCGACCAATCAGCTGGTCAGCCACCTATAAGCTAATTTTTCAACAGCCAATCACTTTAGAGGTACGGCATAAGCTTAGATGCTACAGGAACACAAAAAGAAAGTGGAAGTACTCACCCAACCTGTCACTACCGATATCTTCCACACTGGTGACGAAATGAGTCACGTTAGAGGTACGGCATAAGCTTAGATGCTACAGGAACACAAAAAGAAAGTGGAAGTACTCACCCAACCTGTCACTACCGATATCTTCCACATTGGTGACGAAATGTTTGCAAGCCACTTGACAGGATTTGAGAGGAAACCAACAGATTGACTACCAAGTAGCGCACTAGGTTAGCACTACACAGTCAAAACACCGAACCACACTAGTTTATCAACAAATGCCAAGTATCCATTTCACACCGGGTAATCGTTCACTGGACATCCCTTATCCTTACAACAAGCATTTTTTGCCTGGCTACCCGACCCGGACTGTAAGACGATTTTCCGCTTAGTTTTATCCAACTGCTTGTTTTTAGCAAGGGACATAAATTTCCAGGCAATTTGAATGCGCTGTTGTATGCCGTCAAACGTACAGCCATTCATCATGACTTCAGACGCTTTCATTCACTTTCCCTGCACGTTCCGTCTGGCGTGGTTGTGAGGTTTGTCACGCGTCACGCATCCGACAGGAAAAGCACTGTAATTTGATTTAATTTGGATCTATGTTTCATCTGCAAACAATACTCCCGTCGTTTATCCACTTAACGCAAGTGTGTGAGCACGTGACCGAGTTCTCGGACAAACCACACCAGTCGTTGTGCTTGTGCGCGGGTCGATCGTTACGATAACCAGAAATCGATGATTGACCGCGTTTCGCCAATCCAAAATGGTGGATTTTTTCGTTCCCGTCCCGTCTTTGGTTCACCGGGTATCAGCCTCAGAGTCGCAGCTTGAACTGTAGTTTGACTGAAGTGTGGGAACAGCGTGTGAGACAGCATATTAAGTGCTGGCACAGCCAGGTTTATTAGACTGTGCACGTGATCAACATCAGAAACTAGGACTCGGCTTCAGTAAGACATTCAGATCATGGGAACTCACAATCCTAAACACACCACTATGCCTTATTTCTAGTTCGCAACACGATTTCTGAGTCTGCTCACTGAGATGAGACAACGTGTATCCGGGACACTTTTGAATCCAACATGTTTTTTCTCAGAAGGTTGTCGCCCGAAAGTATACAAAGCAACAGGACAACAATGGAAGGAGGGGAAATGAATTCATCTCAGGTATATGGGTCAAAAACAAGACCGGATCGGATTATGCGGTCAGACCGGGTCTTTTGAAGGCATAAAACATGATGAACCGTGAAATGTCGTGTTAAAATATAGCCTTTAAAAAAGAGACCACTGTGAAACAGGTGGTTGACCTTGTTAGACAGCTTGGGATCACACGCTGCGAACGTATATATTGGGTCTAAGTTACCAGCAGCTGGTTCCCGTTGGAGGTATCTTAAACTACACTCGTCTCCGTTGAGAGAATTCGCAGTGTGATTAACTCCTTTCTTATTCTCAAACGAACTCAAAACAATTGTCTGTCGGGATGATCGTTATAGATATGCCAGTTTGCCGACTGTGACCATCATAGGTTCACTCGATAGTAATTGTGTTCCGATGCAATACACTACTCATAAGGTTGCTGAAAATTTTTCCACAGCTCACGACCGGTTTTCACCTTCTTGGGGCTCTTAAAACACCATAAACGAGAGAATCAGCTGGGTTACGGGTGAGTCTCCCGCAGAACAGTGAAAAGAACACGTTCACCTACTCAACTTTGACGTGACACCCTCACTGGACTTCTTCTGGCTCACCTCCAATCACAACCTATCTTTTTAAACGGGTATTAGTTGAGGTTTCGTCCTGTCAGAAAAACCGGTGTACGTTGAAAAGCCGAGGATCTATTTCCTCTTAATTGGGACTCATCAACAGTGCGCCTCCCACGAAACTCAGGGAGTTTTGAATCTTCAGCTTTCTGTAATTGTCTAGACACTCGGCAGTTCGGCCATGAAGAGATGAGCATCAGTGTGAGTAGCTCTCACTTTGCCAAACGGTTGGCGATCCTAACGATTATCCAAACCGATTGCCACATTCGGTGGACAAAGCGAAGAAGGTGGATGGCGGTGATATCAAGCACAGTCGGATGCTTTCCCTTCTGTTCACAAGGCTTTCAGGGGAACCAAGCGAACATCAAGTTCCTAAGGAAGGGGGAAATTAAATTTTCCGCCGCCATATACGGCTCTGTGATCGTTGTGCAGAAGGGATAGACTGGCTGAAGAGAAGGATGGACTACATAGTTTCATCATTTTCAAACGTTTCACAGGCTCCGATATGATCGGACAGCACAACTTCATGCAGGTTACTGCGGTCGACAAGAGTTCACTGCTCGTATACACTATTCCAAGCATCGATTGTGATTTCATCCAGCAGATGAGGTAAGCCCATGCCGAAATGTCAAGAAGTACTTCACTCAGAGAGGGAAAGATCCTAAATTATTGAATGAACCTTCCATTATCAACCGAGGAGTTGCATTATGTGACTAAAAGTGAGCGGCTTTTGTGGTGAGAAATTGCTAGGCACACTCACTGTTGGCCAGCCACGCGTGGTTGCGTATTAAACTGTTCTATTACCATCCGGGAATTCGTGGTTCTGAATCTTCCAAGTAGCATAAAACATAAGTCTGTAGGCGGACACGATCCACCGACCTCTCACTCTACCGACTGACCTACCCAGGACGCTTGTTGTCCGTCATGCACTGTTAGGCAGGAATCCACACGGATCCCGCTATACCGCACGCCTTCAGGCGCTGCTACGGCTGTTAAGCCTAGCCCGCACGAGACTGGCCAAGAATTCGGGGCGCTTGCCGGTCCGGCATCAAGACGAGATCTGATTGGTCGGGAATTTGGACCCATTAGCCAATCATGACCCAGTATTGGCCGAATTCCGGCTGCCCGTGGCGCATCCAGAACGCGTCAGAAATTCCAGAAAGTTATAACCGCCTACGCTATATACACGAAGCGCTGTACAACTGTTCCTGACTTCGTTTTGGGCATTATTAGACCTTATGCACCTTTGGTGATTGTTTTGACGTGAACGCTAGATTGGGAGGCTCAGACCGAGAACTAAGCAGAGGAAAATACCGTTACTACACACCCGAAAACCCCTCCGGTGGTGTCTGTTCATTAATTCACCTAGACTTTTCATGAAATCCCGGGCTAATTTTTGAGAATTTAAAACAAACCCATTTGGGGATCTGAACATCAGACCCATTGTGTTTGTCACACGAGGGCTCGCTTCTGATAGGTATCAACTCCAACAGTTTGGCGAATCAACTTTGAAGTCCAGGTACAGAAGCATGGCGGACAGCGGCGCTGAATCAGTCGGAAGAAAACCTCTCCCCCTTTCAGTTCCCAATTTTGTCCTTTGGTTGATGTTACGTGTACCTAAACCGCGCTGGAACACTGCGACGTCTTACATTCCTTCTACACTTGTTCGAGGCTTGCTCTTTTGTGATTTTTCTGAAGAAAAATAAAAGAGTACGCGGGAATTATGGTTTTGCGCTGATAACCTTCAACAGCGCCCAAGTGGGCTGAATATCTGTCTGATTTCAGTTCGGTTCGCTGCCATCGCTCTAGTGCGACATTGGAAGACCAATGGAATTCGGCTGTATTAGACAGGTGGATTCAGTGTGCGGGGAAAAATTGCACAGTGTTGCTGAGGTTTTACACCTTGAGGGTGGATTCGTCCAGGGAAAGTCGTCAGTTGCATTCGTTCTAACAACTGAACAGGACGTCAGATGGTCGGAAAACTGAGACAGGTAGCGTCCAGATGTAAATCTGACGGTTTGTAACCTAACCAGCCAATCACTCTTTAGGCGTGAGTACGAAAAGACACAGATCTTCCGTTTTCTTCGCTAAACTATAGTGCCTTGCAGATCAAGAAAGTTTGGGGCTGCAGAAATGACGAAAGGATCAGTATAAACGATTAATATAACTCTTGAAATGAGGACCCTTTCCACCTCTTAAGAACGGCTTTTCGGGGATACCCTCCATAAAGCCCTGAAACAGGTTGATCACTTACTTGAAACATTCAATCTCCAGGAAATGACTCCACTTCAGACCACAAAAGGTGTTTCCTTGGTTAGGGATGTTTTCTCAAGACTTGTAACTTCCGAAGCAGTTGGTGGCATAACCCTACGTGTCCATGCTATATCGATCTACCTGCTTTTCTCTCGTATCTTACTTGTACCTACCAGCTTCACATTAAATGCCCAGAGAAACTACTCACTTTTTGTCACGTTTCAGACTAACAAAATCCTGGACGAAATAAGGTCGACATAGAAGCCTATAAGATGTTCAACATGACCTCACAATCAGGATTCTTAGCCTTCTGTTTATCAATATCGGGGGCCAGAGTTTACAACAAGATTTCTTTACCCATAACAGGTGTTACGATCGCTCATACAGCAGTCGAACAAATGGACCAGGTGGACAGACACAGGAGTATCCTTGCCCTCCCATGTCATCGGTAGTCTTAGCTACCAATAGTGTAATTAATGGACGTGCTCAGAATCTCCTCCCATCAATCAATAGTCCCACCACCTGTATCTCGGTTGCTACGGCAACTGGGCGCCCACGCAGAAATAGACAACTTGCCTGATTCTAAACTCTGATCTTCAACTGATTCCCACCCTTTCAAAGTGAGTAGAGGAGACCTCGTAAAATCGTTTCTGTGTAGTCTATTGGGTAGAAGTCGTTCCGGTCTAGCGGTTTCACACAGGTACACTTGTTCCTTTTCGGAAAAGCCACATTTTAGTTTACTAGTGAAACGATCTACATGAGAGACAAATCTAAGAGGAGACCGTCTGTGATTTTCTCTCTCCGCGGGAGAAAAACAGTGATGTGTTCTGGAGGTGCATCGATGCCCTGCCAGATCGCTGGCTTCTAAGTTTTGCGGTTTAGGGTCAATGCAACACGTAGGGTTGCACCCGAGGGATTTGTCATCATGAAGCCGAACAGTTATTTCCAGGCCAGCATTCAAAAGTGCCTGACAGTGCGGTGTACAGCTTCCTGTGCCCGCATCAGCACATGGGATTCATTGATTGTCTGGCAACGCCCTCAATCGCAATTACCCAATCATATTCCTGCCTCTCCCTGCGTTCTCTGGCCTTGTAATCTGACCTTTATGTCAGGTACGTATCAGCGTTCTGATTGGTCATTCGTGCATCCTTTCGTAAAAAAATACTATCGGTTGCTGCACTGGTACGGGCTTTTTTGAGCCTTGAAGTTTTGCGTGCGTAATTTGGAGCCAGTGTAGCATCAACTCGGGCCAGGCCGGTGCTAGTTCCTGGAATGGAAATTCTAAAGTTGGTTATATTGTGCACTCTCGGTTACCCCAGTGCCCAAAACAGGGATTGAGCTGTACGCAGAAGAAAGCCTACACGTCTAAGATGTTACGTTTAGAAATTTACCTGATCAAACAAGCTACATGCTGCTTAGCGAGTGTGTTTGATGGATCCGGGGACGAGATGGCTCAATTGGTTAGGGTGCGAATTTACTGACCAGGAGGTCCGTGGTTCGAACCCGACTTCTACCTCTCTACTTCCCCTGTCTAGGTTGGGGCGACCGGGCAGTATCCCAGCCCTTGTGCTCCCTTCGGATGGCATGGTATCTAGGCATCAAAAGGGTGCTACAGTTAAACGATTTTTTTGATGAATCAAAGAAAGTAGTCCGCAAGCAATCTACCGAAACCAAGTAAATAATTGAGTAAGGGTGTGGTGAAAAGGTTTGAATAACTTGAAGCTGATAAAGCATTGAACAACTTGAACAACAGAGGGACTCTTTGCTCATTATCATCACCANTATTCCTGCCTCTCCCTGCGTTCTCTGGCCTTGTAATCTGACCTTTATATCAGGTACGTATCAGCGTTCTGATTGGTCATTCGTGCATCCTTTCGTAAAAAAATACTATCGGTTGCTGCACTGGTACGGGCTTTTTTGAGCCTTGAAGTTTCGCGTGCGTAATTTGGAGCCGGTGTAGCATCAACTCGGGCCAGGCCGGTGCTAGTTCCTGGAATGGAAATTCTAAGGTTGGTTATATTGTGCCCTCTCGGTTACTTTAGTGCCCGAAACAGGGATTGCGCTATACGCAGAAGAAAGCCCACATCGTTTAAGATGTTACGTTTAGAATTTTACCTGATCAAACGGGCTACATGTTGCTTAGCCAGTGTGTTTGATGGATCTGGAAGCGAGATGGCTCAATTGGTTAGAGCGCGGATTTACTGACCTGAAGGTCCGTGGTTCGAACCCGACTTCTACCTCTCTACTTCCCCTGTCTAGGTTGGGGCGACCGGGCAGTATCCCAGCCCTTGTGCTCCCTTCGGATGGCATGGTATCTAGGCATCAAAAGGGTGCTACAGTTAAACGATTTTTTTGATGAATCAAAGAAAGTAGTCCGCAATCAATCTACCGAAACCAAGTAAATAATTGAGTAAGGGTGTGGTGAAAAAGTTTGAATAACTTGAAGCTGATAAAGCATTGAACAACTTGAACAACAGAGGGACTCTTTGCTCATTATCATCACCAGCCCCGCTAGAAGCTCCCTAACCGCGTTTTGAAGCAGTGGGAAGGCTGTGAAAGGTGAGGTGGCGTAACACTTGGAAGACGCTTCTGTTGGAGAAGACTTCCCAAGCATTTCTGTCGAATCCAAATTTTCTGTTTGACAGCACCTCAGTGCACACGAATATATGTTGTTCTATGTTGTTCACCCGAGAGATTAATGTCCTTGTTCACGATACAACCAACATCTGTTAACGATATCGTGATGCCCTGATATTTGATGCGCACAGAAGCTGATGTTAGAGAAATTTGAATTCGAAATGACGAGACCCACGATAGTCAACATCAGATTTGACGTCTACTCGCTTGCAGCAGTCACGACTGGGGTCAGCAGCAGAATTAACTGGGTCCCTCAGGCACCCTAGGTGCACTGACCCGTATCTTTGCACTGTAGCGGCTACATTTTGTTTTAAACCTCACCGTCTCAGCCTGTTGCAAGGATATGTGACTTTCGCATTAAACTCCGGATAAAATCAAACCAAGCTCAAACTACTCATGTGAATCCAATCGATAGTGTGCATAAATTGCCAAGAATAAAACTTGGGCTCGAACGCAGTCGAGCAAACACGAAATGAGATTTGCTATGCATACGATGTAGAAGATTAAGAAGAAAACTGTCGTAAACATAGCGACAAGCAGCTCCGAATAACGAAAAAAATGTCAATAGTGGAAAAGCTAACTCGAGGACTGCGCCTACCTGACGAGCCCTAAGAAGGATAAAACCGGTCGTGGGCTGTCGAAGAATTTTCAGCATCCCTATGAGTAGTGTATTGCGTCTATACATGTATCGTGACATCTCGAATATCGTACCAACTGAAACATTAGGCCGCCTGGTGCAGCACATTCAGTTGCTTGAAGACATCATAAACGAGAGATTCAGCTGGGTCCCGATGAGATTCCCGAAAAAAAGTTTGCAAATGAGTGTATTCCGTTAACTTGGCATTATTCCACATTGACATTTCGATTTGATTAGTTGAAATGAGTGTAAAATGACCGGATTCGAAAGCCTCTGATATCTGTTTAGACGGAAATTGTGCAATTGTTATGAAATACTGAATGCAAACCTAGTCACCCCGGGATAAACGAGGTGTCAAACCATAGGACGACTTCTGGGGATAGCCCAGCTGGCTTCATCAATAAATCTGAAGCATCACTGAATGAATACTACAAGAGTGACGAATGGACTTCGAAGGACTGAATATAAGGATAGGTACTGGAAAACTCGTAGGGGTGCCCGACAGTTTGGAGCCGCTTTCAAACTACGAGTCCCGCATATGGATGTTGTACAGAAGCCGATAATAATGCTGTTTCTTCGACCATGTTGAGTCTAACTTGCCATAATGATAATCTTCCTGTTCATTTGGTTACTCCGTCAATGCACTTTTGATCTCCACCTGTTCATCTGTACCGGGCATTGACCTTGCCACAAAGGCCGCCCCCTTCCGACACTGGGGCATTGGTAGTTGTGTGTGTGTGTGTGTGTGTGTGTGTGTGAATCATCGTCACCATCATCATCATCATCGACAGCATGACATCAGTGTTCAACACTGATGCTTCACTGCCAGAAAGTCATGATTTATTTGAAAACCTTTTGTAAAGAAAGGAGTTAAGGTGGACGGGGAAGGGACTTAGTGCTAGCTTACCACAATCATTCCGAGGTACCTATACTTCCAGACATTCACTCAGGCAATCTGGATAGAAACTGACAATAAGAACGCCACTGACATCGGTTGGCACCCATATCTTGTAGTGTCTCCAACCAGGCACAGTGAGGATCACCGTGGTCCCCACCTGGAAGGCGAGTAGTTCCGACAGCGCCCAAGCGTTTCGTGATCTCCTTCATATTCCTCTTCCAAATCAAGGGTTGGCCATCTCTCTGTTTATGACACTCCGAATTGGGTATAGAAAGCAGCACTCTCTTCAATAAACGATGGTTCGGCAGCTGATCTAGTTACCCATGAATGATCCTGCCCCGTCTGTTGAGCCTGCCCCGACTTGCTCTGTCGTGATTTCCGTGTAATCACACCCTGAACCGGAATCACGAGACTGACCTCCGGTGGAACGGCGGCAACGCACTCTATCATGCCGAATTTCCACTTAGATGTGCCGACCTTGACACTGTACTGTGCCGGCCAGTGACAAACTTGTACACCTGTTGAAGTCATGAATGTGGACGACTGAGGTTTGTTCTACAATTTTGCTCGCTTTTGTGTGCAATGTACGTTAACTTTCGAAATCAATTCTTTCTTTTGATATTCAAATCCACGCATGACTCAAATTTCTGTTCTAGGAACATCAAGACATCGGAATAGATTCGGACCTGTAAGCTTCTGGATACGAGTTCGAATGTCTTATCAGCAATTCGGGTAACGCATCGCTGCCGGTTGCTTGTTGATAACGTACCGAGGCCTCGAGAGGGTTGATTTTTGAGCAGTCAGATGTCAAATCGTAGCAAAAAATGATGTTTTTTTGGTGGTCTGATAACGTATCGGAATTGGTTTATCAGTGAAATTGCAGAAAAAGATGGTCTTGTGTATACCAAGTTTTTACGACCTCGTTTCACTGGGAATCCCCTGGTGGTTTCCGTAGCAATTTTGCTGTCTGTCCTAATGCCCAGCCTGGTTTCAGACTGGCAAGATAGTGGCGTGTATTACCGGTGTAACGGTGGATACTACTGATGAGGCATGCGAGTAGTGTTTCCTCGTAAATCCGAATCGCGCCTATTGGAAAGTGAGATCTATTGCGGAATTTGTGGAGTCGCTTTGTAGCACTTGCTTGCATTTGAGTAACAGTCAATGAATATCCAGGAAAGTTCAGGATGACGCGTTCAAGAAGAAGACGGATATTCACTTTATATTAACAAAATGCAAATGAAAGTTTTGCTTCCCTGTCCAATAGTCTGTAGCTGTTCAGTTGGTGTTTTCTAATGAACAACCCCACAGCGAAGGCCTTCTTCCTCGCATCATCCCTAGGTTGAGTTTACTATCAACCACTCTGACCACATTTCTCATCGATTTTTACTCGCGTTCTTTTAATTACATTTACCCATACGACCACCCTTTTACGAATGCAAATGACGGCATCTGAATCGGGTGCCTGAGTAAACTGTTTCACATCAACCGTTTGATGAGTTCAAAATCAAACGGCTCTAGTCTATAGTTAGTCAGCGGAAGGGGGCTCCCATAGCACGCCTGGTAGTGTGAGGCGTATTCACCGACAGGAGCAAAATGGCCTTCACAATTTCGTTGTTATTCACGTGACGTGGCATCAGGTTTTCTCGAACACTACTGCAAATTAGCACCACGGAAAGGACTCTCCTTTCATGCTGTGTGGTTGAAATTGTACAGTCCCTATCCGGTGAAAGAATAAGATCCGTTTGGTTAAGATTGACACTTTCAAACATAGTTTTTTCATCAAATAGAAGCATTTTTTCAAGATATATAGTGTGATTTTCATAAAATGCAAGGTAATGACATGGCTGATGTTTTGCCTTAGTTTATTCCGGAAAAGCGAATTTACTATTGACATGGGCGAGACGGATTGACCTCAGTCTACAGTTCCGCAGTATAGAACGGATGCCATCTGGAACTTGGCAAGACCACGAAGATGTATGCCAAAGTGTGTTTACCTCTTTCCGTTTGACCCTCGGGTCGAAAAAGTTTGGTCAACAAAGCTCGATGACTTGTGATAGAATGGAATCAAGGCGTGTTTTGGTGCGGTTTTTGCTTGTCTGGAGAAAAACTCGTTGATAGGAAATTCCTAACGATGTTAACCGTTCGGTATTTTTGGGTTCATTTGCTTGGTTACCCGTGCAGGTTACTTGACGCGGGCGCGCACGTTGGTATACATTGATTCTCATGGAATCAGCTTCAGCTTGACCTTGTCGGTTTCGCTTATGCATCCTACTCCAGTTATAGATGCCTTACAACTCGGCGTAGACGAATTCTTCCCGGTAAGTTGTGTGTGGCCAGAAGAAGAAATTGCGAAACGCGTCACATTATTGCAGAAGAGCTACAAACATCTTATCACGTCTCAGACCTAATATTGTCTGTCTCTTGCTATGATGGGACAGCTCATTATCTCTGTCTCAATCTAAGGACAATCTGCCCATAATACACTGTCTTCTAGATAATCCTGACAGGCGAATGATATGAGGATGGGATACAGCAGAAGAGGGTGAACCAGCAAGCGCGGACAACCAACTGGTGTTTTGCTAATTTCCTAGTCTTGGATGAAGTGGCAAGCAAACAATATTTGTTGAGTGTTTCTTATTATAGTGGACTTCGAAAAGTAGCGCTATCTGGTTGGTAAACGTCCAGATATTAGGATAGGAAAAGTAGTGTGCTCAAATCGCCCTCTATCGATCCTGCCTTAGCAGGCGCTTTCTGATTGGTTAGTCGAAAATGGAGTAACACTGGCAGACGATTGGCTCTGTGTGAGTCACGGTGGCATGAGCATGACCAGGACTGCTGTGTCTTGCGTCTAAGAAAACCAGCATTATCCGTTAGCCACAGAACACCTCGAATCCAGTTCGTTCCAACAGCCTAGCGCGTAATACATGTACAGTGCGAAAATTACGGAAGCGTAAACGCACTGCTCTGGCAGGATCGCCGAAATTTAAAACACTATTTTCTTTTACCCGATCTAGTAACACACATGGAAGATATTTATAGCGAGATGTGACTACCTGTTTAACTTCCCCGAACTGTTGGAAATTCAGAATGTAGGCATTAAAACTATTTCTTTTACCCGATCTAGTAACACATATGGAAGATATTTATAGCGAGATGTGACTACCTGTTTAACTTCCCCGAACTGTTGGAAATTCAGAATGTAGGCATGAAAAGTATTAGGAACAAGGTTGAAGGAACATTTATCTACAACTCAAACACAGTCACGTGACCAGTACGGCGAAATCCAGGCATGTTGCTTCCATAACCTTGACGTATGCAGTACCGATTAGTGAACAGTGTTAAGCACTGTATCTGAGTGACAGGATCCTTTGGTCATTGTTGGTACATCGAATCAGTGGATGCGACGATCGATACCTTTCATCACAAGGAGGATTCGCACCATTCGATGAAAGTCTTCCCCCCTTTCCCGTTTCGAATTTTTAACTAGTCCTTGTCCGTTAGATGAAACGACCGGGGGATATTGACATGAACGCCTTATCATTCTTAGCCCAGACCAGGAATGTTTTTCGAACATGTGTGTAACTAGCAAACTCCACGTAAATGTAGGGCCACTTTTTGTCATCGTTTTTTCCACCAAACCGTCGAAAACCTCTTTTTTATTGGCATCAAGCGGAACCAGTTGAGTTTTGAAGAAGATTGTCATGATACCATTTGGATTTTCTCCTTAAATTTCCAATCAGTCGACCAAAAAACGAGGGATACCCGCAAAATAAGGAACACAAGAGCTAAGAACGGGCTCAAGCTGGGTTCTAAAACTATTATACCTGATGGTTCGTCAATCTGTGGTATCTGCTGCTGAACCACTCCAGTGCCTAGTTGCCGGAAAAAAGACTCA
>NW_008751819.1:380116-385925 GCF_000715545.1 Opisthorchis viverrini
AACGCAGATCACATTCGGTCGTGCTTCTGTGGCGTGCATGAACACTCATCAGCTTTTGCTGAATTGATTGAATGATTGGCTGGCCTGGATGCTTGCCGGCTCTCCTGTTGGAGAATTTGGGGAGCATTAGGTTTCGGGCGTTCTGAGGTTGCATTCAGGTACACTAAGCAACATTCACGGACTCCCCCTACGATAAAAACCTTTCTGGACTGCCTAACGAACATGAAACCGCCCTGCGAAGCGGAAACATTTCAGAGACTATCATGCTTGGTTGCCGATTTGTAT
This sequence comes from Opisthorchis viverrini, assembly GCF_000715545.1. Classification (NCBI taxonomy): domain Eukaryota; kingdom Metazoa; phylum Platyhelminthes; class Trematoda; order Opisthorchiida; family Opisthorchiidae; genus Opisthorchis; species Opisthorchis viverrini. Next base: position 380,402 of record NW_008751819.1, read on the forward strand.
CACTCATGACAGTAGCTGCTTGGTCAACTTGTGGACAAATCGGTTTAGCTTATTGAGGCACCCATACATCTGCAGGAGGACAGCCACGCTCCGAACCGATACCGTCGGTTGTCAGGTAAGAGAATCTTGCGTTCGCGGGCGCATGTGGGTTGGTGCTATTATAGACTACACGTTTACAATTCAAGCTACCCCAAAGCCATGTGACGCCACCCTTGGTTTGTGCAACGCCGGCCCGAGAGCAGTGTCGTCGTGTCCCGAAAACAAATTTCATTACCTCTAAATGTGGAATGAACTAAGGCGCCCTAGGGGATGAAAACTGCTCGCGTGCGAGCAGCACCGTACACCGTTTGATGTCTACTCAGTTAACGAGGCAGTTAGTGGATTCTCTGTGAAGACACACATGCATTTTCCACCTAAAACGAGATGCATGAATGACTCCACTCGTCACCGGGTCTGTGCCGCAGACTGGTCGGAAACTTATTCGAATTGTCACGCGAGCGTGATCGGTCGACCGACATAAACACGACGGAGAAAAACGCTTGTTTTCGACAATACATCCAACGGAACAAGTGCGAAATCCATGTAACCGATTATTCCAACTTATCAACTGGAAACACGCAGTGAATACCGTTCAAACCTCAACACAAGAGCTGTTGAAATTACGCGATTTATAAAGCCGTTAGCGAAAAAAAGGACCGTTATTGCCTGAAAGCTTGCAGCGATCCACGGGGCAAAAAAAATGGACCCAAATAGCCAAACTTATTCATTTATTATTCAAAAGCTACACAAACTGTGAGATGCATGAGACCAAGTGGCACTACTATATTCAAGTGGTAATAGTTCCAGTCAACCGACATCCTCGAAGGGCTTTTTTCGCACAACCACGTGAAGGGTGGAAGACAGCCAGAGGCGGTCAAACAATGACTTGGCAGCGAAGTATAAAAGCAATTACCAGCAAACTCAGCTGCGCTGGCCATTGGCGTCTTCCTGGATGGGACCTCGAGAAGGGCCATGTAAGGTGTTAGAGACATTATCAGACATGGCCCGGTTGTGCCCTCAATGGCACTTATGCATCCAAGCTATTGCACCCCTCCCAATCCCTCCACTTACAGTGCCGTATTTACGCCCCAATTTATCAGCGTCTGCCTCCAATGCACAGCTACCTGCCTCACCTCCCCAAATCATCGCTGAACAAAACTGTGGCAGCTACAATCACTGCACAACAAGTACGCGGTTCTGTTAGTGCACTACGTTACAAAATCAACTAGGTACTTAGAAGGCTATAGACACCAATAAAATACACGTCGTGAGAACGAGGTACGATAATAGGTACACCTTGATGAGACAAAGTACAATGTCAGGATGAAACAGTTTAGAAAGGCTGACTTTTGAACGTTTTGAACGTGAGTCGCAGTAATTCCTCCAAATTTGTGCGGACGCAAGTGGTGTTTCCTTCACAGATTCAACTGCTACACCCTCTGAATTGTCCCTGGCCTGGGTGTCAATGGCTCCGCGTTTCCACGCTGGGTCAGCCTTTGCTGTTGTTCTCTCGTTTCGTGTCCTGTATGCGTGTTGTGTACTCGTTTATATATCTAGGGTCGTTGAGGCGTGTGTCGTGCAAAAATAACACTGTGAAATCACATAGAGTCGCTTCGACGCGTACGAACAGGAACTTTATTCGGTCAAGGTTGCAGGCAAGTCACGATGTTGTCGTGTGATGCTCGTAGTTGTGGGGTAAACATGATTAGTTTCCGGGGCTAAGTAGACAGGAAGGTTCTTACAACTGACGATGATGATTTCCAGGAACTCATGGGCTTGACAATCCTGACGATTACAAAAATGGGTGAATCAAGGTTGACGATGATTTTCAAATTATCCCCATCGATTAACTACTCGACTGGATTACAGGCCATGGAAGATCCCAACCAAACGTTTATCAACAAGTGCTTACTCAAGAGAGTCATCTAAGTAGGTCTTTGAAAAAACGAATCTGCTTTGGATTCATTTGGATGGGACACGGTTACAAGTGACTGCAAAAATAGCCCCACGTAAACCCAGCTCAACTGTAGCACCGTCTCTGGATCACCATCATTGACCGCGGCACTGATGCTTCGATGCCGTACCACCATGATTTAATTGAAAGCCTTGTTGTGAATAAAGGCGGATGGGGAAGGAAATTAGTTCTAGATTACTACAATCATTCCGAGGTGCCTACACCTCCAGACGCTCACTCAGGCAATCTGGATAGAAACTGACGACAAGAACGCCATTGATATCGATTAGCAGAATATCTTGAAGCGCCTCAAACCGGATGAAGTGCGGACACGCGGTCCCCTTCCTGGGAGGCGAGTAGCACGGACAGCACTAGAACGCTCCAAAATTCCAGACCAAGGGTTGGCCACTTCTCGGAATTGGGCACAGAAAACTGCACTCTTCGGAAAACGATGGTTCGGTATACGTAATACGTGACCTAACCAGCGCAGTTTCTGACACTGGGCACATTCTTCAATGGAATTACCCGTCGCACAACCGAAAACTCTCTTTCTAATTGCCTCGTTACGGATACGCCGACACCAACCCACGCGAGTAACGGTTCCGACGTAATTATTGTTGAAGACGTCTCAGTTCCGCTGCTCGAAAAGACCAAGTCTCACTGCCATACAACAAAACAGACCGCACTGTAGTCTGATACACCCGTCCCTTGAAATTCAAGAATACACCATTTTGACGCCATAGGTGTCTCAAATGAGCACATGCGACCCGAGCCTTGCAGATGCGCGCATTCACCTCATTTATCACACTACAATCAGAACTAATACAACTCATCCGAAAACACCTGTGCCCCTCTTCGAAGACGAGAACGATTTTCTCTGCATATTCCAGATCGACAAGGTTTTCGTCAATGGCTATTTGAGCACCGGAGTTTGGAACACCTTCCAGCGCTTGTCTCATGATCTAATCAATCAAGGAAGTAAAAAGAAATGGAGAAAGTGTACACTCTCACGGACACCTCTTTGTATACGAAAGCTTTCAATGAACTCTCCGAATACTTTCACACGTCCGCATGTTCGAGAATACAAAGAACTCATTATATTCACGAACTTCCGGGGCATCCCTTGTTGGGCAAGCGTGTCAAGCAGAAGAGACCGGTCAACCGAGTCGCCTTGGAAATCCAGGAACACTACAACTTTGGGTCGTTTATACGTATGGCGTTGTTCTAGAACCTGACGGAGCGTGAAGATTTGGTCAACACAAACCCTACCAGGCCGGAATCCCGCTTGCTGCTCTCGAGTTAGTGTCTAACGAGCCACCGTAAGGCGACGAAGCACCAGTGATGCCAACAGTCTCGTTCCGACCGGGGTAAAACTGATCCCCCTGTGGTTACCACACTCACTAGGAGCCCCTTTTTGGAAATGGGCACTATCATCGACCCTCCCCAGTTGTCTGGGGCAGACTACTTTCCCAAAACAGATCAGACAAGCGCTGACTGAGGACTTCACCCCCATCTTTGAACAATGTGGGTGGGACGTCATCCGAAACAGAACCTGGGTGACGTTTGAGAGGACATATGCAGCCATAAACCTCGGAGGTCGTAGGGATTTCAGGTTCAAAGCCCAGGGTTCTACGTCAGCCGTAGGCTCCAGAAGAATGGCAGCTGGTCGCTATAATAACCGAGGTATTCGGCCCAACGGTCCATGCGTTCTTCTTTATTCAAGACGGTTGCTCCATCCAGATCCTCGATGGTTTTCTCACAAATGATTTCCGGGAGCCGGTAGCATGGATCAAACGAAATAATTTTCCAGGATTTCCAGATTTCTGGACCTCTTCCCTTTGCCTCAGCTTTCCGTGTTCACCCTACTTCACGGTCGGCGACCAGGCTCACTTTCACATGATTTCCGATAATTCATCGGGCCGAGTTGTGTTCGGGACTGGAGGGGATATTCATACTAAATTTAAGCAGTGCCACTGTTCGTTCCTATATCCAGTGCTTGAGTGGGCCTTCCACTGGGAAAACTACCAGCACTATGCAAAGAGGTGGCGATCTCGTCCCAGTGTGAATTGACATCTGATGGTGGAGCATTTGGAAAAGACTCTAGGGGACTATTCTGGTGAATTAATCCAAGCCATTTGCCTGAAACTCACGCGATCCTGGAAAATGAAGGGAAAGAGGGCAATCGCGTGGTCGGAACCCACAAATGTGTTCTAAGACGAGTGGCAGTCATTACTGATCCGCGTCATCGATAATCAATGGTAATGTGATCAGTCCGAGTTTGTAGCCCGCACGCTGTGTTGAATCAAACTTCATAATTCCCCCATTAATTTGCTTACTCCGCCTATGTACTTTTGACCTCCAGTTGTTTTGCTTATTCGTACCCGCCACTCACCTTGCCGAAGAGGCCGTCCTTTCCGATACTTGTACATTGGCATGTGTGTCTGTGTGTGAATGTACGCTGCTGACCTACTTACCCATGTGCGTTCATGTCCCGTTTGCTGAGCCTGCCTTGACTTGTTTTCTCATGGGTTCCGCGAGATCGCACGTCCAATGAGAAACACGAGACCGTCATCGGAAGGAAATACCGCAACCCACGCTACTGAGCCATCTTTCCGCTCGCCCTTGGTTGGTGTGCGGACGTTGACACTATACTGTGCCGGCCAGTGACAGACCTGTGAACTTGTTGACGCTACGAACGTGAACCGTTGAGGTTTGTTGCACACATTTGCTTACCCTTGTGTAAATAGTACCGTAGAATTACGAACCCATTTCTTCCTTTTGATATTCGGGATTGTCGAACCTACGCGTCACTCAAAGTTCCGTATCGGGAATCCCAACACGCCGTTGGAGGACACCATGTGGCCAAACGACTTCGCCTATTTCGGAGGTTAGTACTGCACAAAAACAGTTAGCATACAGCTGAAGTAATCACTCGCATTTGTCCACATGTGCCATTTTGGCCACCTAGTTGGGATGCTACAAGAATGCCCACTTGTGCATTCAGATCTCCGACAACTACGACGATCTCTGAGCTTTTGGTTTACTACAGTGCACTAATATACCGCTTGATTCAAACCGATTTTCGCCACAGACTGTACAACACATGGCTCAATCGGTGGCTTTTGGCCTGTGGAATCCCCTAATTTTCACACTGCATACAAACACTCACCGTTTCCGCTTCCGTTTTGTTAGAGCCAACTTTATCGCTATGAACCGTGTACCATGTTTGCTTCGATTGTCCGATTAGACCAAAGTGACAAGTGGAATAAGCTCTAACGACCTGCGGCATACACACACACACACACTAGCTACCTCAGAATCGACGACTAAAAGATGCGTGCGTACATGTGCAATGCAATGTCGGCGAATCAGTAACGAGGCAGTTAGAAAGCGCGTTTTCGGTTATGCAACGGGTACCTCCATTGCAGAATGTGTCCAACACCAGAAGCTGCGTTGGTTGGGACATGTGTTGTGCATGCCGAACCATCGTTTGCCGAAGAGTGTTGTTTTCCATGCCCAATTCAGAGTGGC